>NC_136073.1:131103922-131241422 GCF_964261635.1 Lissotriton helveticus | reverse complement strand
GATCCTTTAAAATATTTAAACGATCTAACGACAAATTATTTTAACACACATGATTATAAGATGTAGCTATATTGTACCTACTGACATAAATTATCGTTCTTGAACCTATTTGCGGTGGGGGAATGGAGCTCTCCCCCATGCCAATCAGAATTCAGATGAATGCAGTTGCAGTTGAGTGACCTGTGTTGTGGCTGTCTAGAGGGAATGCACAAATGTAGCTGTCTCGCAGCCCAATCCAGACGTCAATTGGAGACAGGTTTTCAGGCAAATAGAGCAGTAAGTGCAGAGAAATGCTCACTCTCTAACAATGGCATTTATGAAATAGTAAAGTTAAATCCAACCTCACCAGTAAATAGGATTTATCAATCAATAAATAAAGCTTCTCCTCTCTGATATGGAATTACCCCCCAAAAAGTATAAGGGAATACCCAATGCTAACCTATGAGAGGGGCAGACCTCACAGTAGTGAAAAATGTAATAGACTGTTTTGTACTACCAGGACATGCAAACTACCACAGTACATGTCTTACCTTTTACTTACATAGCATGATGCCCCTAGGACTACCTAGGGCCTACCTTTTGGTTAATTATATGTAATAAAATTGGAGTTTAAGGCTTGGCAAGTAGTTTTAAATGGCAAGTCGAAGTGGCAGTACACTGCAGCACAGGCACTGCAGTAGCAGGCTTGAGACAGGTTTGAAATGATACTTTTTTGGGCGGCACAATCAGTTCCTGGGTATATGGTATACCACTTTACAAGGGGCTTTCAAGTCAATGAAATCTGTCAGTCAGGTATACTCCAATTACACACATGATTAGGGAAGAAGCACGTGCACTTCAGCACTGATTAGTAGCAATAAAGTGATCAGAGTCCTAAGGCCAACAAAAAGATACAGCAAAATGCGTAGGTGAAAAGCAATAAGGTAGGGTTGAGGCCACCTTAAGAATGCAAGGTCTAACAAAAACAAACTAAGGATAACATGAGTAAAACATCAGGTTTCTCTATGGCATTTGGTGAGACAAGTGTGCCTTCTTTTATCTTCCATAAATGCAATCTTTCCCTGACCCCTTTATTATATATCTCTTCAAGTAAAAAAGATAAAGCACTTACAAAGGAGCCTCAAATACTCAAAGATGGTAGACTTCTGTAATATGGGCCATAGACTAAAAGCAGCACGAAAACAGAGTGCAATAGGGTCCCAAAAACTTGAGTGCCACATGAGAGTATGCATGAAAGCGTATCCTTTTCCAAACTAGAGATATACTCATGCAATTTTTGTTTTTAGGAGAGAATGTGCCTGCTGAAAAAAACATTATTTTAAAAAAGTGCATTGCAGAATACCAGGAATTTGCTGTGGGACACCTTGAAAACTTTCATACAGATTATTTGCACAAAACTTACAGTCAGTTGTTGTGGCCGAGTGGTTAAGGCAATGGACTAGAAACCCATTGGGGTCTTCCCACGCAGGTTCGAATCCTGCCAACAACGAGAAACTTTTAACATCGGCTACAATTTCAGAAGTTAACCTTTAGAATTTCTTCCATGTCAGTTTTATAAATAGGTGGCTTATTTTGGTGTCACTATTGCCCTATTTATTATCGCTACCCCTTTCATATCTTTGCTATAACTCTCATCCTACATTAGCGCTGGTGCAAACACTTCAAATTATTATACCCTGGTTCTCTCAGTCATACCATTCATGCACTTGAAACTTACTTTACCAATAAAAGAAGCAAATAGAAAAATAAAACAAAAGTGCTTCCTGGATTAGGCAAACACACTTCATAAAACTGCATTTTCTTTTCTATTCTCCCCGTGTTACAAGCTTAACTGCTCCCTGTGTAATTTCTCTTAGCCTGCTGTCCCAGGAAGAGAATTTTATCTACAGGCTCTTTCCGTGTTTTTTTCCTAGTCTTTCTTTCCCTTTTCTTAGATTTGTAACTGTTCCTTCATGTGCTCTATTTAGGCGCCATTAATCTCATTTGAGCTCCTTGTACCTGCTGCTGTTTTCTCCACACCTCATACTGCCTTTTCCCTCTTTCTCTCTTTCTCTGAGGTTGGTGGCTACTTTCCATAGCTTCTGATGCCCCAATGTTCCTTCATCTTGTTGTCAGACGTGAATTGGAAAAGCAACCAAATTAACAAGCCTTTACCACTCATACATGGCAGAGGTTTATACTTTAATTGAGCTAAGAAAAGCGTGTTGTGGGGCCCCTACGAGCCATGGTGCTTGCTTCATCATAATTGGGCGCGCAGTCATTAGCCACAGCTCTGATCATGGGTCACTGAGGTCAGTTTCAATAATTCCTCAAAAACCTAACCATGCAGTCCCCCCTAACTGTGTAGTTATCTTGCTTTACTGCTGTTTGTGTGATTAGATGGGAGGAGCTCACGGCAGCATCCTCCCTATAAAAGTGTAGATGGACCGCTCCTTAACTTTTTCTTGCTTCACATGCAGATGGCTTGAGGAGGTACAGGGGAGATGCAGGTCTAATAGACAGAATAGAAGATCTGCGCCAGGTGTGTTTCTCTGCATTGGTGTACCATCACAGGCCCACAAGTGTATGTGTGATCTTTGACTTCTGGCAGTTTACAAGCAGGCGGCCAGGAAACGGTTTCAGCCTATCAACCACTGAGGAGACAAAGCCTTTGTATAAGGAATGAGGAAGCAATGAACACATTCAGCCTATCACTGGAGTTCCCTGAGTGTTTCGAATTATAAATTCTCCATGTCACTGTATGTTATTGATCCCAAGTAGCTCGCCGTGATCGTATAGTGGTTAGTACTCTGCGTTGTGGCTGCAGCAACCTCGGTTTGAATCCGAGTCATGGCATTGTGGTTGGCAATGTCACAGCAGTTGGGTTTTTCTTTTACAGAATTACCAAATGTACCAGGTGTTTTTGTAAAATGTCTATTAAAAACAGATCCTTTAAAATATTTAAACGATCTACTGACAAATTATTTAAACACACATGATTATAAGATGTAGCCTTATTTTTGTTTTTAGGAGAGAATGTGCCTGCTGAAAAAAACATTATTTTTAAAAAGTGCATTGCAGGATATCAGGAATTTGCTGTGGCACACCTTGAAAACTTTCATACAGATTATTTGCACAAAACTTACAGTTAGTTGTTGTGGCCGAGTGGTTAAGGCGATGGACTAGAAATCCATTGGGGTCCCCCCGCGCAGGTTCAAATCCTGCCAACAACGAGAAGCTTTTTAACATCGGCTACAATTTCAGAAGTTAACCTTTAGAATTTCTTCCATGTCAGTTTTATAAATAGGTGGCTTATTTTGGTGTCACTATTGCCCTTTCACATATTTATTATCGCTACCCCTTTCATATCTTTGCTATAACTCTCGTCCTACATTAGCGCTGGTGCAAACACTTCAAATTATTATACCCTGGCTCTCTCAGTCATACCATTGATGCACTTGAAACTTACTTTACCAATAAAAGAAGCAAATAGAAAAATAAAACAAAAGTGCTTGCTGGATTAGGCAAACACACTTCATAAAACTGCATTTTCTTTTCTATTCTCCCCGTGTTACAAGCTTAACTGCTCCCTGTGTAATTTCTCTTAGCCTGCTGTCCCAGGAAGAGAATTTTATCTACAGGCTCTTTCCGTGTTTTTTTCCTAGTCTTTCTTTCCCTTTTCTTAGATTTGTAACTGTTCCTTTATGTGCTCTATTTAGGCGCAATTAATCTCATTTGAGCTCCTTGTACCTGCTGCTGTTTTCTCCACACTTCATACTGCCTTTTCCCTCTTTCTCTCTTTCTCTGAGGTTGGTGGCTACTTTCCAAAGCTTCTGATGCCCCAATGTTCCTTCATCTTGTTGTCAGACGTGAATTGGAAAAGCAACCAAATTAACAAGCCTTTACCACTCATACATGGCAGAGGTTTATACTTTAATTCAATGAGCTAAGAAAAGCGTGTTGTGGGGCCCCTACGAGCCATGGTGCTTGCTTCATCATAATTGGGCGCGCAGTCATTAGCCACAGCTCTGATCATGGGTCACTGAGGTCAGTTTCAATAATTCCTCAAAAACCTAACCATGCAGTCCCCCCTAACTGTGTAGTTATCTTGCTTTACTGCTGTTTGTGTGATTAGCTGGGAGGAGCTCACGGCAGCATCCTCCCTATAAAAGTGTAGATGGACCGCTCCTTAACTTTTTCTTGCTTCACATACAGATGGCTTGAGGAGGTACAGGGGAGATGCAGGTCTAATAGACAAAACAGAAGATCTGCGCCAGGTGTGTTTCTCTGCATTGGTGTCCCATCACAGGCCCACAAGTGTATGTGTGATCTTTGACTTCTGGCAGTTCACAAGCAGGCGGCCAGGAAACGGTTTCAGCCTATCAACCACTGAGGAGACAAAGCCTTTGTATAAGGAATGAGGAAGCAATGAACACATTCAGCCTATCACTGGAGTTCCCTGAGTGTTTCGAATTATAAATTCTCCATGTCACTGTATGTTATTGAGCCCAAGTAGCTCGCCGTGATCGTATAGTGGTTAGTACTCTGCGTTGTGGCTGCAGCAACCTCGGCTTGAATCCGAGTCACGGCGTTGTGGTTGGCAATGTCACGGCAGTTGGGTTTTTCTTTTACAGAATTACCAAATGTACCAGGTGTTTTTGTAAAATGTCAATTAAAAACAGATCCTTTAAAATATTTAAACGATCTACTGACAAATTATTTAAACACACATGATTATAAGATGTAGCCTTATTTTTGTTTTTAGGAGAGAATGTGCCTGCTGAAAAAAACATTATTTTTAAAAAGTGCATTGCAGGATATCAGGAATTTGCTGTGGCACACCTTGAAAACTTTCATACAGATTATTTGCACAAAACTTACAGTCAGTTGTTGTGGCCGAGTGGTTAAGGCGATGGACTAGAAATCCATTGGGGTCCCCCCGCGCAGGTTCAAATCCTGCCAACAACGAGAAGCTTTTTAACATCGGCTACAATTTCAGAAGTTAACCTTTAGAATTTCTTCCATGTCAGTTTTATAAATAGGTGGCTTATTTTGGTGTCACTATTGCCCTTTCACATATTTATTATCGCTACCCCTTTCATATCTTTGCTATAACTCTCGTCCTACATTAGCGCTGGTGCAAACACTTCAAATTATTATACCCTGGCTCTCTCAGTCATACCATTCATGCACTTGAAACTTACTTTACCAATAAAAGAAGCAAATAGAAAAATAAAACAAAAGTGCTTGCTGGATTAGGCAAACACACTTCATAAAACTGCATTTTCTTTTCTATTCTCTCCGTGTTACAAGCTTAACTGCTCCCTGTGTAATTTCTCTTAGCCTGCTGTCCCAGGAAGAGAATTTTATCTACAGGCTCTTTCCGTGTTTTTTTCCTAGTCTTTCTTTCCCTTTTCTTAGATTTGTAACTGTTCCTTTACGTGCTCTATTTAGGCGCCATTAATCTCATTTGAGCTCCTTGTACCTGCTGCTGTTTTCTCCACACCTCATACTGCATTTCCCTCTTTCTCTCTTTCTCTGAGGTTGGTGGCTACTTTCCAAAGCTTCTGATGCCCCAATGTTCCTTCATCTTGTTGTCAGACGTGAATTGGAAAAGCAACCAAATTAACAAGCCTTTACCACTCATATATGGCAGAGGTTTCTACTTTAATTGAGCTAAGAAAAGCGTGTTGTGGGGCCCCTACGAGCCATGGTGCTTGCTTCATCATAATTAGGCACGCAGTCATTAGCCACAGCTCTGATCATGGGTCACTGAGATCAGTTTCAATAATTCCTCAAAAACCTAACCATGCAGTCCCCCCTAACTGTGTAGTTATCTTGCTTTACTGCTGTTTGTGTGATTAGCTGGGAGGAGCTCACGGCAGCATCCTCCCTATAAAAGTGTAGATGGACCGCTCCTTAACTCTTTCTTGCTTCACATACAGATGGCTTGAGGAGGTACAGGGGAGATGCAGGTCTACTAGACAGAATAGAAGATCTGCGCCAGGTGTGTTTCTCTGCATTGGTGTCCCATCACAGGCCCACAAGTGTATGTGTGATCTTTGACTCCTGGCAGTTCACAAGCAGGCGGCCAGGAAACAGTTTCAGCCTATCAACCACTGAGGAGACAAAGCCTTTGTATAAGGAATGAGGAAGCAATGAACACATTCAGCCTATCACAGGAGTTCCCTGAGTGTTCCGAATTACAAATTCTCCATGTCACTGTATGTTATTGAGCCCAAGTAGCTAGCCGTGATCGTATAGTGGTTAGTACTCTGCGTTGTGGCCGCAGCAACCTCGGTTCGACTCCGAGTCACGGCATTGTGGTTGGCAATGTCACAGCAGTTGGGTTTTTCTTTTACAGAATTACCAAATGTACCAGTTGTTTTTGTAAAATGTCTATTAAAAACAGATCCTTTAAAATATTTAAACGATCTAACGACAAATTATTTTAACACACATGATTATAAGATGTAGCTATATTGTACCTACTGACATAAATTATCGTTCTTGAACCTATTTGAGGTGGGGGAATGGAGCTCTCCCCCATGCCAATCAGAATTCAGATGAATGCAGTTGCAGTTGAGTGACCTGTGTTGTGGCTGTCTAGAGGGAATGCAGAAATGTAGCTGTCTCGCAGCCCAATCCAGACGTCAATTGGAGACAGGTTTTCAGGCAAATAGAGCAGTAAGTGCAGAGAAATGCTCACTCTCTAACAATGGCATTTATGAAATAGTAAAGTTAAATCCAACCTCACCAGTAAATAGGATTTATCAATCAATAAATAAAGCTTCTCCTCTCTGATATGGAATTACCCCCCCAAAAAGTATAAGGGAATACCCAATGCTAACCTATGAGAGGGGCAGACCTCACAGTAGTGAAAAATGTAATAGACTGTTTTGTACTACCAGGACATGCAAACTACCACAGTACATGTCTTACCTTTTACTTACATAGCATGATGCCCCTAGGACTACCTAGGGCCTACCTTTTGGTTAATTATATGTAATAAAATTGGAGTTTAAGGCTTGGCAAGTAGTTTTAAATGGCAAGTCGAAGTGGCAGTACACTGCAGCACAGGCACTGCAGTAGCAGGCTTGAGACAGGTTTGAAATGATACTTTTTTGGGCGGCACAATCAGTTCCTGGGTATATGGTATACCACTTTACAAGGGGCTTTCAAGTCAATGAAATCTGTCAGTCAGGTATACTCCAATTACACACATGATTAGGGAAGAAGCACGTGCACTTCAGCACTGATTAGTAGCAATAAAGTGATCAGAGTCCTAAGGCCAACAAAAAGATACAGCAAAATGCGTAGGTGAAAAGCAATAAGGTAGGGTTGAGGCCACCTTAAGAATGCAAGGTCTAACAAAAACAAACTAAGGATAACATGAGTAAAACATCAGGTTTCTCTACGGCATTTGGTGAGACAAGTGTGCCTTCTTTTATCTTCCATAAATGCAATCTTTCCCTGACCCCTTTATTATATATCTCTTCAAGTAAAAAAGATAAAGCACTTACAAAGGAGCCTCAAATACTCAAAGATGGTAGACTTCTGTAATATGGGCCATAGACTAAAAGCAGCACGAAAACAGAGTGCAATAGGGTCCCAAAAACTTGAGTGCCACATGAGAGTATGCATGAAAGCGTATCCTTTTCCAAACTAGAGATATACTCATGCAATTTTTGTTTTTAGGAGAGAATGTGCCTGCTGAAAAAAACATTATTTTAAAAAAGTGCATTGCAGAATACCAGGAATTTGCTGTGGGACACCTTGAAAACTTTCATACAGATTATTTGCACAAAACTTACAGTCAGTTGTTGTGGCCGAGTGGTTAAGGCAATGGACTAGAAATCCATTGGGGTCTTCCCACGCAGGTTCGAATCCTGCCAACAACGAGAAACTTTTAACATCGGCTACAATTTCAGAAGTTAACCTTTAGAATTTCTTCCATGTCAGTTTTATAAATAGGTGGCTTATTTTGGTGTCACTATTGCCCTTTCACATATTTATTATCGCTACCCCTTTCATATCTTTGCTATAACTCTCATCCTACATTAGCGCTGGTGCAAACACTTCAAATTATTATACCCTGGTTCTCTCAGTCATACCATTCATGCACTTGAAACTTACTTTACCAATAAAAGAAGCAAATAGAAAAATAAAACAAAAGTGCTTCCTGGATTAGGCAAACACACTTCATAAAACTGCATTTTCTTTTCTATTCTCCCCGTGTTACAAGCTTAACTGCTCCCTGTGTAATTTCTCTTAGCCTGCTGTCCCAGGAAGAGAATTTTATCTACAGGCTCTTTCCGTGTTTTTTTCCTAGTCTTTCTTTCCCTTTTCTTAGATTTGTAACTGTTCCTTCATGTGCTCTATTTAGGCGCCATTAATCTCATTTGAGCTCCTTGTACCTGCTGCTGTTTTCTCCACACCTCATACTGCCTTTTCCCTCTTTCTCTCTTTCTCTGAGGTTGGTGGCTACTTTCCATAGCTTCTGATGCCCCAATGTTCCTTCATCTTGTTGTCAGACGTGAATTGGAAAAGCAACCAAATTAACAAGCCTTTACCACTCATACATGGCAGAGGTTTATACTTTAATTGAGCTAAGAAAAGCGTGTTGTGGGGCCCCTACGAGCCATGGTGCTTGCTTCATCATAATTGGGCGCGCAGTCATTAGCCACAGCTCTGATCATGGGTCACTGAGGTCAGTTTCAATAATTCCTCAAAAACCTAACCATGCAGTCCCCCCTAACTGTGTAGTTATCTTGCTTTACTGCTGTTTGTGTGATTAGCTGGGAGGAGCTCACGGCAGCATCCTCCCTATAAAAGTGTAGATGGACCGCTCCTTAACTTTTTCTTGCTTCACATGCAGATGGCTTGAGGAGGTACAGGGGAGATGCAGGTCTAATAGACAGAATAGAAGATCTGCGCCAGGTGTGTTTCTCTGCATTGGTGTACCATCACAGGCCCACAAGTGTATGTGTGATCTTTGACTTCTGGCAGTTTACAAGCAGGCGGCCAGGAAACGGTTTCAGCCTATCAACCACTGAGGAGACAAAGCCTTTGTATAAGGAATGAGGAAGCAATGAACACATTCAGCCTATCACTGGAGTTCCCTGAGTGTTTCGAATTATAAATTCTCCATGTCACTGTATGTTATTGATCCCAAGTAGCTCGCCGTGATCGTATAGTGGTTAGTACTCTGCGTTGTGGCTGCAGCAACCTCGGTACGAATCCGAGTCATGGCATTGTGGTTGGCAATGTCACAGCAGTTGGGTTTTTCTTTTACAGAATTACCAAATGTACCAGGTGTTTTTGTAAAATGTCTATTAAAAACAGATCCTTTAAAATATTTAAACGATCTACTGACAAATTATTTAAACACACATGATTATAAGATGTAGCCTTATTTTTGTTTTTAGGAGAGAATGTGCCTGCTGAAAAAAACATTATTTTTAAAAAGTGCATTGCAGGATATCAGGAATTTGCTGTGGCACACCTTGAAAACTTTCATACAGATTATTTGCACAAAACTTACAGTTAGTTGTTGTGGCCGAGTGGTTAAGGCGATGGACTAGAAATCCATTGGGGTCCCCCCGCGCAGGTTCAAATCCTGCCAACAACAAGAAGCTTTTTAACATCGGCTACAATTTCAGAAGTTAACCTTTAGAATTTCTTCCATGTCAGTTTTATAAATAGGTGGCTTATTTTGGTGTCACTATTGCCCTTTCACATATTTATTATCGCTACCCCTTTCATATCTTTGCTATAACTCTCGTCCTACATTAGCGCTGGTGCAAACACTTCAAATTATTATACCCTGGCTCTCTCAGTCATACCATTGATGCACTTGAAACTTACTTTACCAATAAAAGAAGCAAATAGAAAAATAAAACAAAAGTGCTTGCTGGATTAGGCAAACACACTTCATAAAACTGCATTTTCTTTTCTATTCTCCCCGTGTTACAAGCTTAACTGCTCCCTGTGTAATTTCTCTTAGCCTGCTGTCCCAGGAAGAGAATTTTATCTACAGGCTCTTTCCGTGTTTTTTTCCTAGTCTTTCTTTCCCTTTTCTTAGATTTGTAACTGTTCCTTTATGTGCTCTATTTAGGCGCAATTAATCTCATTTGAGCTCCTTGTACCTGCTGCTGTTTTCTCCACACTTCATACTGCCTTTTCCCTCTTTCTCTCTTTCTCTGAGGTTGGTGGCTACTTTCCAAAGCTTCTGATGCCCCAATGTTCCTTCATCTTGTTGTCAGACGTGAATTGGAAAAGCAACCAAATTAACAAGCCTTTACCACTCATACATGGCAGAGGTTTATACTTTAATTCAATGAGCTAAGAAAAGCGTGTTGTGGGGCCCCTACGAGCCATGGTGCTTGCTTCATCATAATTGGGCGCGCAGTCATTAGCCACAGCTCTGATCATGGGTCACTGAGGTCAGTTTCAATAATTCCTCAAAAACCTAACCATGCAGTCCCCCCTAACTGTGTAGTTATCTTGCTTTACTGCTGTTTGTGTGATTAGCTGGGAGGAGCTCACGGCAGCATCCTCCCTATAAAAGTGTAGATGGACCGCTCCTTAACTTTTTCTTGCTTCACATACAGATGGCTTGAGGAGGTACAGGGGAGATGCAGGTCTAATAGACAAAACAGAAGATCTGCGCCAGGTGTGTTTCTCTGCATTGGTGTCCCATCACAGGCCCACAAGTGTATGTGTGATCTTTGACTTCTGGCAGTTCACAAGCAGGCGGCCAGGAAACGGTTTCAGCCTATCAACCACTGAGGAGACAAAGCCTTTGTATAAGGAATGAGGAAGCAATGAACACATTCAGCCTATCACTGGAGTTCCCTGAGTGTTTCGAATTATAAATTCTCCATGTCACTGTATGTTATTGAGCCCAAGTAGCTCGCCGTGATCGTATAGTGGTTAGTACTCTGCGTTGTGGCTGCAGCAACCTCGGCTTGAATCCGAGTCACGGCGTTGTGGTTGGCAATGTCACGGCAGTTGGGTTTTTCTTTTACAGAATTACCAAATGTACCAGGTGTTTTTGTAAAATGTCAATTAAAAACAGATCCTTTAAAATATTTAAACGATCTACTGACAAATTATTTAAACACACATGATTATAAGATGTAGCCTTATTTTTGTTTTTAGGAGAGAATGTGCCTGCTGAAAAAAACATTATTTTTAAAAAGTGCATTGCAGGATATCAGGAATTTGCTGTGGCACACCTTGAAAACTTTCATACAAATTATTTGCACAAAACTTACAGTCAGTTGTTGTGGCCGAGTGGTTAAGGCGATGGACTAGAAATCCATTGGGGTCCCCCCGCGCAGGTTCAAATCCTGCCAACAACGAGAAGCTTTTTAACATCGGCTACAATTTCAGAAGTTAACCTTTAGAATTTCTTCCATGTCAGTTTTATAAATAGGTGGCTTATTTTGGTGTCACTATTGCCCTTTCACATATTTATTATCGCTACCCCTTTCATATCTTTGCTATAACTCTCGTCCTACATTAGCGCTGGTGCAAACACTTCAAATTATTATACCCTGGCTCTCTCAGTCATACCATTCATGCACTTGAAACTTACTTTACCAATAAAAGAAGCAAATAGAAAAATAAAACAAAAGTGCTTGCTGGATTAGGCAAACACACTTCATAAAACTGCATTTTCTTTTCTATTCTCTCCGTGTTACAAGCTTAACTGCTCCCTGTGTAATTTCTCTTAGCCTGCTGTCCCAGGAAGAGAATTTTATCTACAGGCTCTTTCCGTGTTTTTTTCCTAGTCTTTCTTTCCCTTTTCTTAGATTTGTAACTGTTCCTTTACGTGCTCTATTTAGGCGCCATTAATCTCATTTGAGCTCCTTGTACCTGCTGCTGTTTTCTCCACACCTCATACTGCATTTCCCTCTTTCTCTCTTTCTCTGAGGTTGGTGGCTACTTTCCAAAGCTTCTGATGCCCCAATGTTCCTTCATCTTGTTGTCAGACGTGAATTGGAAAAGCAACCAAATTAACAAGCCTTTACCACTCATATATGGCAGAGGTTTCTACTTTAATTGAGCTAAGAAAAGCGTGTTGTGGGGCCCCTACGAGCCATGGTGCTTGCTTCATAATAATTAGGCACGCAGTCATTAGCCACAGCTCTGATCATGGGTCACTGAGATCAGTTTCAATAATTCCTCAAAAACCTAACCATGCAGTCCCCCCTAACTGTGTAGTTATCTTGCTTTACTGCTGTTTGTGTGATTAGCTGGGAGGAGCTCACGGCAGCATCCTCCCTATAAAAGTGTAGATGGACCGCTCCTTAACTCTTTCTTGCTTCACATACAGATGGCTTGAGGAGGTACAGGGGAGATGCAGGTCTACTAGACAGAATAGAAGATCTGCGCCAGGTGTGTTTCTCTGCATTGGTGTCCCATCACAGGCCCACAAGTGTATGTGTGATCTTTGACTCCTGGCAGTTCACAAGCAGGCGGCCAGGAAACAGTTTCAGCCTATCAACCACTGAGGAGACAAAGCCTTTGTATAAGGAATGAGGAAGCAATGAACACATTCAGCCTATCACAGGAGTTCCCTGAGTGTTCCGAATTACAAATTCTCCATGTCACTGTATGTTATTGAGCCCAAGTAGCTAGCCGTGATCGTATAGTGGTTAGTACTCTGCGTTGTGGCCGCAGCAACCTCGGTTCGACTCCGAGTCACGGCATTGTGGTTGGCAATGTCACAGCAGTTGGGTTTTTCTTTTACAGAATTACCAAATGTACCAGTTGTTTTTGTAAAATGTCTATTAAAAACAGATCCTTTAAAATATTTAAACGATCTAACGACAAATTATTTTAACACACATGATTATAAGATGTAGCTATATTGTACCTACTGACATAAATTATCGTTCTTGAACCTATTTGAGGTGGGGGAATGGAGCTCTCCCCCATGCCAATCAGAATTCAGATGAATGCAGTTGCAGTTGAGTGACCTGTGTTGTGGCTGTCTAGAGGGAATGCACAAATGTAGCTGTCTCGCAGCCCAATCCAGACGTCAATTGGAGACAGGTTTTCAGGCAAATAGAGCAGTAAGTGCAGAGAAATGCTCACTCTCTAACAATGGCATTTATGAAATAGTAAAGTTAAATCCAACCTCACCAGTAAATAGGATTTATCAATCAATAAATAAAGCTTCTCCTCTCTGATATGGAATTACCCCCCAAAAAGTATAAGGGAATACCCAATGCTAACCCATGAGAGGGGCAGACCTCACAGTAGTGAAAAATGTAATAGACTGTTTTGTACTACCAGGACATGCAAACTACCACAGTACATGTCTTACCTTTTACTTACATAGCATGATGCCCCTAGGACTACCTAGGGCCTACCTTTTGGTTAATTATATGTAATAAAATTGGAGTTTAAGGCTTGGCAAGTAGTTTTAAATGGCAAGTCGAAGTGGCAGTACACTGCAGCACAGGCACTGCAGTAGCAGGCTTGAGACAGGTTTGAAATGATACTTTTTTGGGCGGCACAATCAGTTCCTGGGTATATGGTATACCACTTTACAAGGGGCTTTCAAGTCAATGAAATCTGTCAGTCAGGTATACTCCAATTACACACATGATTAGGGAAGAATCACGTGCACTTCAGCACTGATTAGTAGCAATAAAGTGATCAGAGTCCTAAGGCCAACAAAAAGATACAGCAAAATGCGTAGGTGAAAAGCAATAAGGTAGGGTTGAGGCCACCTTAAGAATGCAAGGTCTAACAAAAACAAACTAAGGATAACATGAGTAAAACATCAGGTTTCTCTACGGCATTTGGTGAGACAAGTGTGCCTTCTTTTATCTTCCATAAATGCAATCTTTCCCTGACCCCTTTATTATATATCTCTTCAAGTAAAAAAGATAAAGCACTTACAAAGGAGCCTCAAATACTCAAAGATGGTAGACTTCTGTAATATGGGCCATAGACTAAAAGCAGCACGAAAACAGAGTGCAATAGGGTCCCAAAAACTTGAGTGCCACATGAGAGTATGCATGAAAGCCTATCCTTTTCCAAACTAGAGATATACTCATGCAATTTTTGTTTTTAGGAGAGAATGTGCCTGCTGAAAAAAACATTATTTTAAAAAAGTGCATTGCAGAATACCAGGAATTTGCTGTGGGACACCTTGAAAACTTTCATACAGATTATTTGCACAAAACTTACAGTCAGTTGTTGTGGCCGAGTGGTTAAGGCAATGGACTAGAAATCCACTGGGGTCTTCCCACGCAGGTTCGAATCCTGCCAACAACGAGAAACTTTTAACATCGGCTACAATTTCAGAAGTTAACCTTTAGAATTTCTTCCATGTCAGTTTTATAAATAGGTGGCTTATTTTGGTGTCACTATTGCCCTTTCACATATTTATTATCGCTACCCCTTTCATATCTTTGCTATAACTCTCAACCTACATTAGCGCTGGTGCAAACACTTCAAATTATTATACCCTGGTTCTCTCAGTCATACCATTCATGCACTTGAAACTTACTTTACCAATAAAAGAAGCAAATAGAAAAATAAAACAAAAGTGCTTCCTGGATTAGGCAAACACACTTCATAAAACTGCATTTTCTTTTCTATTCTCCCCGTGTTACAAGCTTAACTGCTCCCTGTGTAATTTCTCTTAGCCTGCTGTCCCAGGAAGAGAATTTTATCTACAGGCTCTTTCCGTGTTTTTTTCCTAGTCTTTCTTTCCCTTTTCTTAGATTTGTAACTGTTCCTTCATGTGCTCTATTTAGGCGCCATTAATCTCATTTGAGCTCCTTGTACCTGCTGCTGTTTTCTCCACACCTCATACTGCCTTTTCCCTCTTTCTCTCTTTCTCTGAGGTTGGTGGCTACTTTCCATAGCTTCTGATGCCCCAATGTTCCTTCATCTTGTTGTCAGACGTGAATTGGAAAAGCAACCAAATTAACAAGCCTTTACCACTCATACATGGCAGAGGTTTATACTTTAATTGAGCTAAGAAAAGCGTGTTGTGGGGACCCTACGAGCCATGGTGCTTGCTTCATCATAATTGGGCGCGCAGTCATTAGCCACAGCTCTGATCATGGGTCACTGAGGTCAGTTTCAATAATTCCTCAAAAACCTAACCATGCAGTCCCCCCTAACTGTGTAGTTATCTTGCTTTACTGCTGTTTGTGTGATTAGCTGGGAGGAGCTCACGGCAGCATCCTCCCTATAAAAGTGTAGATGGACCGCTCCTTAACTTTTTCTTGCTTCACATGCAGATGGCTTGAGGAGGTACAGGGGAGATGCAGGTCTAATAGACAGAATAGAAGATCTGCGCCAGGTGTGTTTCTCTGCATTGGTGTACCATCACAGGCCCACAAGTGTATGTGTGATCTTTGACTTCTGGCAGTTTACAAGCAGGCGGCCAGGAAACGGTTTCAGCCTATCAACCACTGAGGAGACAAAGCCTTTGTATAAGGAATGAGGAAGCAATGAACACATTCAGCCTATCACTGGAGTTCCCTGAGTGTTTCGAATTATAAATTCTCCATGTCACTGTATGTTATTGATCCCAAGTAGCTCGCCGTGATCGTATAGTGGTTAGTACTCTGCGTTGTGGCTGCAGCAACCTCGGTTCGAATCCGAGTCATGGCATTGTGGTTGGTAATGTCACAGCAGTTGGGTTTTTCTTTTACAGAATTACCAAATGTACCAGGTGTTTTTGTAAAATGTCTATTAAAAACAGATCCTTTAAAATATTTAAACGATCTACTGACAAATTATTTAAACACACATGATTATAAGATGTAGCCTTATTTTTGTTTTTAGGAGAGAATGTGCCTGCTGAAAAAAACATTATTTTTAAAAAGTGCATTGCAGGATATCAGGAATTTGCTGTGGCACACCTTGAAAACTTTCATACAGATTATTTGCACAAAACTTACAGTTAGTTGTTGTGGCCGAGTGGTTAAGGCGATGGACTAGAAATCCATTGGGGTCCCCCCGCGCAGGTTCAAATCCTGCCAACAATGAGAAGCTTTTTAACATCGGCTACAATTTCAGAAGTTAACCTTTAGAATTTCTTCCATGTCAGTTTTATAAATAGGTGGCTTATTTTGGTGTCACTATTGCCCTTTCACATATTTATTATCGCTACCCCTTTCATATCTTTGCTATAACTCTCGTCCTACATTAGCGCTGGTGCAAACACTTCAAATTATTATACCCTGGCTCTCTCAGTCATACCATTGATGCACTTGAAACTTACTTTACCAATAAAAGAAGCAAATAGAAAAATAAAACAAAAGTGCTTGCTGGATTAGGCAAACACACTTCATAAAACTGCATTTTCTTTTCTATTCTCCCCGTGTTACAAGCTTAACTGCTCCCTGTGTAATTTCTCTTAGCCTGCTGTCCCAGGAAGAGAATTTTATCTACAGGCTCTTTCCGTGTTTTTTTCCTAGTCTTTCTTTCCCTTTTCTTAGATTTGTAACTGTTCCTTTATGTGCTCTATTTAGGCGCAATTAATCTCATTTGAGCTCCTTGTACCTGCTGCTGTTTTCTCCACACTTCATACTGCCTTTTCCCTCTTTCTCTCTTTCTCTGAGGTTGGTGGCTACTTTCCAAAGCTTCTGATGCCCCAATGTTCCTTCATCTTGTTGTCAGACGTGAATTGGAAAAGCAACCAAATTAACAAGCCTTTACCACTCATACATGGCAGAGGTTTATACTTTAATTCAATGAGCTAAGAAAAGCGTGTTGTGGGGCCCCTACGAGCCATGGTGCTTGCTTCATCATAATTGGGCGCGCAGTCATTAGCCACAGCTCTGATCATGGGTCACTGAGGTCAGTTTCAATAATTCCTCAAAAACCTAACCATGCAGTCCCCCCTAACTGTGTAGTTATCTTGCTTTACTGCTGTTTGTGTGATTAGCTGGGAGGAGCTCACGGCAGCATCCTCCCTATAAAAGTGTAGATGGACCGCTCCTTAACTTTTTCTTGCTTCACATACAGATGGCTTGAGGAGGTACAGGGGAGATGCAGGTCTAATAGACAAAACAGAAGATCTGCGCCAGGTGTGTTTCTCTGCATTGGTGTCCCATCACAGGCCCACAAGTGTATGTGTGATCTTTGACTTCTGGCAGTTCACAAGCAGGCGGCCAGGAAACGGTTTCAGCCTATCAACCACTGAGGAGACAAAGCCTTTGTATAAGGAATGAGGAAGCAATGAACACATTCAGCCTATCACTGGAGTTCCCTGAGTGTTTCGAATTATAAATTCTCCATGTCACTGTATGTTATTGAGCCCAAGTAGCTCGCCGTGATCGTATAGTGGTTAGTACTCTGCGTTGTGGCTGCAGCAACCTCGGCTTGAATCCGAGTCACGGCGTTGTGGTTGGCAATGTCACGGCAGTTGGGTTTTTCTTTTACAGAATTACCAAATGTACCAGGTGTTTTTGTAAAATGTCAATTAAAAACAGATCCTTTAAAATATTTAAACGATCTACTGACAAATTATTTAAACACACATGATTATAAGATGTAGCCTTATTTTTGTTTTTAGGAGAGAATGTGCCTGCTGAAAAAAACATTATTTTTAAAAAGTGCATTGCAGGATATCATGAATTTGCTGTGGCACACCTTGAAAACTTTCATACAGATTATTTGCACAAAACTTACAGTCAGTTGTTGTGGCCGAGTGGTTAAGGCGATGGACTAGAAATCCATTGGGGTCCCCCCGCGCAGGTTCAAATCCTGCCAACAACGAGAAGCTTTTTAACATCGGCTACAATTTCAGAAGTTAACCTTTAGAATTTCTTCCATGTCAGTTTTATAAATAGGTGGCTTATTTTGGTGTCACTATTGCCCTTTCACATATTTATTATCGCTACCCCTTTCATATCTTTTCTATAACTCTCGTCCTACATTAGCGCTGGTGCAAACACTTCAAATTATTATACCCTGGCTCTCTCAGTCATACCATTCATGCACTTGAAACTTACTTTACCAATAAAAGAAGCAAATAGAAAAATAAAACAAAAGTGCTTGCTGGATTAGGCAAACACACTTCATAAAACTGCATTTTCTTTTCTATTCTCCCCGTGTTACAAGCTTAACTGCTCCCTGTGTAATTTCTCTTAGCCTGCTGTCCCAGGAAGAGAATTTTATCTACAGGCTCTTTCCGTGTTTTTTTCCTAGTCTTTCTTTCCCTTTTCTTAGATTTGTAACTGTTCCTTTATGTGCTCTATTTAGGCGCCATTAATCTCATTTGAGCTCCTTGTACCTGCTGCTGTTTTCTCCACACCTCATACTGCCTTTTCCCTCTTTCTCTCTTTCTCTGAGGTTGGTGGCTACTTTCCAAAGCTTCTGATGCCCCAATGTTCCTTCATCTTGTTGTCAGACGTGAATTGGAAAAGCAACCAAATTAACAAGCCTTTACCACTCATACATGGCAGAGGTTTATACTTTAATTCAATGAGCTAAGAAAAGCGTGTTGTGGGGCCCCTACGAGCCATGGTGCTTGCTTCATCATAATTGGGCGCGCAGTCATTAGCCACAGCTCTGATCATGGGTCACTGAGATCAGTTTCAATAATTCCTCAAAAACCTAACCATGCAGTCCCCCCTAACTGTGTAGTTATCTTGCTTTACTGCTGTTTGTGTGATTAGCTGGGAGGAGCTCACGGCAGCATCCTCCCTATAAAAGTGTAGATGGACCGCTCCTTAACTCTTTCTTGCTTCACATACAGATGGCTTGAGGAGGTACAGGGGAGATGCAGGTCTACTAGACAGAATAGAAGATCTGCGCCAGGTGTGTTTCTCTGCATTGGTGTCCCATCACAGGCCCACAAGTGTATGTGTGATCTTTGACTCCTGGCAGTTCACAAGCAGGCGGCCAGGAAACAGTTTCAGCCTATCAACCACTGAGGAGACAAAGCCTTTGTATTAGGAATGAGGAAGCAATGAACACATTCAGCCTATCACAGGAGTTCCCTGAGTGTTCCGAATTATAAATTCTCCATGTCACTGTATGTTATTGAGCCCAAGTAGCTCGCCGTGATCATATAGTGGTTAGTACTCTGCGTTGTGGCCGCAGCAACCTCGGTTCGAATCCGAGTCACGGCATTGTGGTTGGCAATGTCACGGCAGTTGGGTTTTTCTTTTACAGAATTACCAAATGTACCAGTTGTTTTTGTAAAATGTCTATTAAAAACAGATCCTTTAAAATATTTAAACGATCTAACGACAAATTATTTTAACACACATGATTATAAGATGTAGCTATATTGTACCTACTGACATAAATTATCGTTCTTGAACCTATTTGCGGTGGGGGAATGGAGCTCTCCCCCATGCCAATCAGAATGCAGATGAATGCAGTTGCAGTTGAGTGACCTGTGTTGTGGCTGTCTAGAGGGAATGCACAAATGCAGCTGTCTCGCAGCCCAATCCAGACGTCAATTGGAGACAGGTTTTCAGGCAAATAGAGCAGTAAGTGCAGAGAAATGCTCACTCTCTAAAAATGGCATTTATAAAATAGTAAAGTTAAATCCAACCTCACCAGTAAATAGGATTTATCAATAAATAAATAAAGCTTCTCCTCTCTGATATGGAATTACCCCCCTAAAAGTATAAGGGAATACCCAATGCTAACCTATGAGAGGGGCAGACCTCACAGTAGTGAAAAATGTAATAGACTGTTTTGTACTACCAGGACATGCAAACTACCACAGTACATGTCTTACCTTTTACTTACATAGCATTATGCCCCTAGGACTACCTAGGGCCTACCTTTTGGTTAATTATATGTAATATAATTGGAGTTTAAGGCTTGGCAAGTAGTTTTAAATGGCAAGTCGAAGTGGCAGTACACTGCAGCACAGGCACTGCAGTAGCAGGCTTGAGACAGGTTTGAAATGATACTTTTTTGGGCGGCACAATCACTTCCTGGGTATATGGTATACCACTTTACAAGGGGCTTTCAAGTCAATGAAATCTGTCAGTCAGGTATACTCCAATTACACACATGATTAGGGAAGAAGCACGTGCACTTCAGCACTGATTAGTAGCAATAAAGTGATCAGAGTCCTAAGGCCAACAAAAAGATACAGCAAAATGCGTAGGTGAAAAGCAATAAGGTAGGGTTGAGGCCACCTTAAGAATGCAAGGTCTAACAAAAACAAACTAAGGATAACATGAGTAAAACATCAGGTTTCTCTACGGCATTTGGTGAGACAAGTGTGCCTTCTTTTATCTTCCATAAATGCAATCTTTCCCTGACCCCTTTATTATATAGCTCTTCAAGTAAAAAAGATAAAGCACTTACAAAGGAGCCTCAAATACTCAAAGATGGTAGACTTCTGTAATATGGGCCATAGACTAAAAGCAGCACGAAAACAGAGTGCTATAGGGTCCCAAAAACTTGAGTGCCACATGAGAGTATGCATGAAAGCCTATCCTTTTCCAAACTAGAGATATACTCATGCAATTTTTGTTTTTAGGAGAGAATGTGCCTGCTGAAAAAAACATTATTTTAAAAAAGTGCATTGCAGAATACCAGGAATTTGCTGTGGGACACCTTGAAAACTTTCATACAGATTATTTGCACAAAACTTACAGTCAGATGTTGTGGCCGAGTGGTTAAGGCTATGGACTAGAAATCCATTGGGGTCTCCCCACGCCGGTTCAAATCCTGCCAACAACGAGAAACTTTTAACATCGGCTACAATTTCAGAAGTTAACCTTTAGAATTTCTTCCATGTCAGTTTTATAAATAGGTGGCTTATTTTGGTGTCACTATTGCCCTTTCACATATTTATTATCGCTACCCCTTTCATATCTTTGCTATAACTCTCGTCCTACATTAGCGCTGGTGCAAACACTTCAAATTATTATACCCTGGCTCTCTCAGTCATACCATTCATGCACTTGAAACTTACTTTACCAATAAAAGAAGCAAATAGAAAAATAAAACAAAAGTGCTTGCTGGATTAGGCAAACACACTTCATAAAACTGCATTTTCTTTTCTATTCTCCCCGTGTTACAAGCTTAACTGCTCCCTGTGTAATTTCTCTTAGCCTGCTGTCCCAGGAAGAGAATTTTATCTACAGGCTCTTTCCGTGTTTTTTTCCTAGTCTTTCTTTCCCTTTTCTTAGATTTGTAACTGTTCCTTTACGTGCTCTATTTAGGCGCCATTAATCTCATTTGAGCTCCTTGTACCTGCTGCTGTTTTCTCCACACCTCATACTGCCTTTTCCCTCTTTCTCTCTTTCTCTGAGGTTGGTGGCTACTTTCCAAAGCTTCTGATGCCTCAATGTTCCTTCATCTTGTTGTCAGACGTGAATTGGAAAAGCAACCAAATTAACAAGCCTTTACCACTCATACATGGCAGAGGTTTATACTTTAATTCAATGAGCTAAGAAAAGCGTGTTGTGGGGCCCCTACGAGCCATGGTGCTTGCTTCATCATAATTGGGCACGCAGTCATTAGCCACAGCTCTGATCATGGGTCACTGAGGTCAGTTTCAATAATTCCTCAAAAACCTATCCATGCAGTCCCCCCTAACTGTGTAGTTATCTTGCTTTACTGCTGTTTGTGTGATTAGCTGGGAGGAGCTCACGGCAGCATCCTCCCTATAAAAGTGTAGATGGACCGCTCCTTAACTTTTTCTTGCTTCACATACAGATGGCTTGAGGAGGTACAGGGGAGATGCAGGTCTAATAGACAGAATAGAAGATCTGCGCCAGGTGTGTTTCTCTGCATTGGTGTCCCATCACAGGCCCACAAGTGTATGTGTGATCTTTGACTTCTGGCAGTTCACAAGCAGGCGGCCAGGAAACGGTTTCAGCCTATCAACCACTGAGGAGACAAAGCCTTTGTATAAGGAATGAGGAAGCAATGAACACATTCAGCCTATCACAGGAGTTCCCTGAGTGTTTAGAATTATAAATTCTCCATGTCACTGTATGTTATTGAGCCCAAGTAGCTCGCCGTGATCGTATAGTGGTTAGTACTCTGCGTTGTGGCTGCAGCAACCTCGGTTCGAATCCGAGTCACGGCATTGTGGTTGGCAGTGTCACGGCAGTTGGGTTTTTCTTTTACAGAATTACCAAATGTACCAGTTGTTTTTGTAAAATGTCTATTAAAAACAGATCCTTTAAAATATTTAAACGATCTAACGACAAATTATTTAAACACACATGATTATAAGATGTAGCCTTATTTTTGTTTTTAGGAGAGAATGTGCCTGCTGAAAAAAACATTATTTTTAAAAAGTGCATTGCGGGATATCAGGAATTTTCTGTGGGACACCTTGAAAACATTTTTATACAGATTATTTGCACAAAACTTGCAGTCAGTTGTTGTGGCCGAGTGGTTAAGGCGATGGACTAGAAATCCATTGGGGTCCCCCCGGGCAGGTTCGAATCCTGCCAACAATGAGAAACTTTTTAACATCGGCTACAATTTCAGAAGCTAACCTTTAGAATTTCTTCCATGTCAGTTTTATAAAGAGGTGCCTTATTTTGGTGTCACTATTGCCCTTTCACATATTTATTATCGCTACCCCTTTCATATCTTTGCTATAACTCTCGTCCTACATTAGCGCTGGTGCAAACACTTCAAATTATTATACCCTGGCTCTCTCAGTCATACCATTCATGCACTTGAAACTTACTTTACCAATAAAAGAAGCAAATAGAAAAATAAAACAAAAGTGCTTGCTGGATTAGGCAACACACTTCATAAAACTGCATTTTCTTTTCTATTCTCCCCGTGTTACAAGCTTAACTGCTCCCTGTGTAATTTCTCTTAGCCTGCTGTCCCAGGAAGAGAATTTTATCTACAGGCTCTTTCCGTGTTTTTTTCCTAGTCTTTCTTTCCTTTTTCTTAGATTTGTAACTGTTACTTTACGTGCTCTATTTAGGCGCCATTAATCTCATTTGAGCTCCTTGTACCTGCTGCTGTTTTCTCCACACCTCATACTGCCTTTTCCCTCTTTCTCTCTTTCTCTGAGGTTGGTGGCTACTTTCCAAAGCTTCTGATGCCCCAATGTTCCTTCATCTTGTTGTCAGACGTGAATTGGAAAAGCAACCAAATTAACAAGCCTTTACCACTCATATATGGCAGAGGTTTATACTTTAATTGAGCTCAGAAAAGCGTGTTGTGGGGCCCCTACGAGCCATGGTGCTTGCTTCATCATAATTAGGCACGCAGTCATTAGCCACAGCTCTGATCATGGGTCACTGAGGTCAGTTTCAATAATTCCTCAAAAACCTAACCATGCAGTCCCCCCTAACTGTGTAGTTATCTTGCTTTACTGCTGTTTGTGTGATTAGCTGGGAGGAGCTCATGGCAGCATCCTCCCTATAAAAGTGTAGATGGAACGCTCCTTAACTCTTTCTTGCTTCACATACAGATGGCTTGAGGAGGTACAGGGGAGATGTAGGTCTACTAGACAGTATAGAAGATCTGCGCCAGGTGTGTTTCTCTGCATTGGTGTCCCATCACAGGCCCACAAGTGTATGTGTGATCTTTGACTCCTGGCAGTTCACAAGCAGGTGGCCAGGAAACAGTTTCAGCCTATCAACCACTGAGGAGACAAAGCCTTTGTATAAGGAATGAGGAAGCAATTAACACATTCAGCCTATCACAGGAGTTCCCTGAGTGTACCGGAATATAAATTCTCCATGTCACTGTATGTTATTGATCCCAAGTAGCTCGCCGTGATCGTATAGTGGTTAGTACTCTGCGTTGTGGCCGCAGCAACCTCGGTTCGAATCCAAGTCACGGCATTGTGGTTGGCAATGTCACGGCAGTTGGGTTTTTCTTTTACAGAATTACCAAATGTACCAGTTGTTTTTGTAAAATGTCTATTAAAAACAGATCCTTTAAAATATTTAAATGATCTAACGACAAATTATTTTAACACACATGATTATAAGATGTAGCTATATTGTACCTACTGACATAAATTATCGTTCTTGAACCTATTTGCGGTGGGGGAATGGAGCTCTCCCCCATGCCAATCAGAATGCAGATGAATGCAGTTGCAGTTGAGTGACCTGTATTGTGGCTGTCTAGAGGGAATGCACAAATGTAGCTGTCTCGCAGCCCAATCCAGACGTCAATTGGAGACAGGTTTTCAGGCAAATAGAACAGTAAGTGCAGAGAAATGCTCACTCTCTAAAAATGGCATTTATAAAGTAGTAAAGTTAAATCCAACCTCACCAGTAAATAGGATTTATCAATAAATAAATAAAGCTTCTCCTCTCTGATATGGAATTACCCCCCAAAAAGTATAAGGGAATACCCAATGCTAACCTACGAGAGGGGCAGACCTCACAGTAGTGAAAAATGTAATAGACTGTTTTGTACTACCAGGACATGCAAACTACCACAGTACATGTCTTACCTTTTACTTACATAGCATGATGCCCCTAGGACTACCTAGGGCCTACCTTTTGGTTAATTATATGTAATAAAATTGGAGTTTAAGGCTTGGCAAGTAGTTTTAAATGGCAAGTCGAAGTGGCAGTACACTGCAGCACAGGCACTGCAGTAGCAGGCTTGAGACAGGTTTGAAATGATACTTTTTTGGGCGGCACAATCAGTTCCTGGGTATATGGTATACCACTTTACAAGGGGTTTTCAAGTCAATGAAATCTGTCAGTCAGGTATACTCCAATTACACACATGATTAGGGAAGAAGCACGTTCACTTCAGCACTGATTAGTAGCAATAAAGTGATCAGAGTCCTAAGGCCAACAAAAAGATACAGCAAAATGCGTAGGTGAAAAGCAATAAGGTAGGGTTGAGGCCACCTTAAAAATGCAAGGTCTAACAAAAACAAACTAAGGATAACATGAGTAAAACATCAGGTTTCTCTACGGCATTTGGTGAGACAAGTGTGCCTTCTTTTATCTTCCATAAATGCAACCTTTCCCTGACCCCTTTATTATATAGCTCTTCAAGTAAAAAAGATAAAGCACTTACAAAGGAGCCTCAAATACTCAAAGATGGTAGACTTCTGTAATATGGGCCATAGACTAAAAGCAGCACGAAAACAGAGTGCAATAGGGTCCCAAAAACTTGAGTGCCACATGAGAGTATGCATGAAAGCCTATCCTTTTCCAAACTAGAGATATACTCATGCAATTTTTGTTTTTAGGAGAGAATGTGCCTGCTGAAAAATACATTATTTTAAAAAAGTGCATTGCAGAATACCAGGAATTTGCTGTGGGACACCTTGAAAACTTTCATACAGATTATTTGCACAAAACTTACAGTCAGTTGTTGTGGCCGAGTGGTTAAGGCGATGGACTAGAAATCCATTGGGGTCTCCCCGCACAGGTTCGAATCTTGCCAACAACAAGAAACTTTTTAACATCGGCTACAATTTCAGAAGTTAACCTTTAGAATTTCTTCCATGTCAGTTTTATAAATAGGTGGCTTATTTTGGTGTCACTATTGCCCTTTCACATATTTATTATCGCTACCCCTTTCATATCTTTGCTATAACTCTCGTCCTACATTAGCGCTGGTGCAAACACTTCAAATTATTATACCCTGGCTCTCTCAGTCATACCATTCATGCACTTGAAACTTACTTTACCAATAAAAGAAGCAAATAGAAAAATAAAATAAAAGTGCTTGCTGGATTAGGCAAACACACTTCATAAAACTGCATTTTCTTTTCTATTCTCCCCGTGTTACAAGCTTAACTGCTCCCTGTGTAATTTCTCTTAGCCTGCTGTCCCAGGAAGAGAATTTTATCTACAGGCTCTTTCCGTGTTTTTTTCCTAGTCTTTCTTTCCCTTTTCTTAGATTTGTAACTGTTCCTTTATGTGCTCTATTTAGGCGCCATTAATCTCATTTGAGCTCCTTGTACCTGCTGCTGTTTTCTCCACACCTCATACTGCCCTTTCCCTCTTTCTCTCTTTCTCTGAGGTTGGTGGCTACTTTCCAAAGCTTCTGATGCCCCAATGTTCCTTCATCATGTTGTCAGACGTGAATTGGAAAAGCAACCAAATTAACAAGCCTTTACCACTCATACATGGCAGAGGTTTATACTTTAATTCAATGAGCTAAGAAAAGCGTGTTGTGGGGCCCCTACGAGCCATGGTGCTTGCTTCATCATAATTGGGCGCGCAGTCATTAGCCACAGCTCTGATCATGGGTCACTGAGGTCAGTTTCAATAATTCCTCAAAAACCTAACCATGCAGTCCCCCCTAACTGTATAGTTATCTTGCTTTACTGCTGTTTGTGTGATTAGCTGGGAGGAGCTCACGGCAGCATCCTCCCTATAAAAGTATAGATGGACCGCTCCTTAACTTTTTCTTGCTTCACATACAGATGGCTTGAGGAGGTACAGGGGAGATGCAGGTCTAATAGACAGAATAGAAGATCTGCGCCAGGTGTATTTCTCTGCATTGGTGTCCCATCACAGGCCAACAAGTGTATGTGTGATCTTTGACTTCTGGCAGTTCACAAGCAGGCAACCAGGAAACGGTTTCAGCCTATCAACCACTGAGGAGACAAAGCCTTTGTATAAGGAATGAACACATTCAGCCTATCACTGGAGTTCCCTGAGCGTTTCGAATTATAAATTCTCCATGTCAATGTATGTTATTGAGCCCAAGTAGCTCGCCGTGATCGTATAGTGGTTAGTACTCTGCGTTGTGGCTGCAGCAACCTCGGTTCGAATCCGAGTCACGGCATTGTGGTTGGCAATGTCACGGCAGTGGGGTTTTTCTTTTACAGAATTACCAAATGTACAAGTTGTTTTTGTAAAATGTCTATTAAAAACAGATCCTTTAAAATATTTAAACGATTTAACGACGAATTATTTAAACACACATGATTATAAGATGTAGCCTTATTTTTGTTTTTAGGAGAGAATGTGCCTGCTGAAAAAAACATTATTTTTAAAAAGTGCATTGCAGGATATCAGGAATTTGCTGTGGCACACCTTGAAAACTTTCATGCAGATTATTTGCACAAAACTTACAGTCAGTTGTTGTGGCCGAGTGGTTAAGGCGATGGACTAGAAATCCATTGGGGTCTCCCCGCGCAGGTTCGAATCCTGCCAACAACGAGAAACTTTTTAACATCGGCTACAATTTCAGAAGTTAACCTTTAGAATTTCTTCCATGTCAGTTTTATAAATAGGTGGCTTATTTTGGTGTCACTATTGCCCTTTCACATATTTATTATCGCTACCCCTTTCATATCTTTGCTATAACTCTCGTCCTACATTAGCGCTGGTGCAAACACTTCAAATTATTATACCCTGGCTCTCTCAGTCATACCATTCATGCACTTGAAACTTACTTTACCAATAAAAGAAGCAAATAGAAAAATAAAACAAAAGTGCTTGCTGGATTAGGCAAACACACTTCATAAAACTGCATTTTCTTTTCTATTCTCCCCGTGTTACAAGCTTAACTGCTCCCTGTGTAATTTCTCTTAGCCTGCTGTCCCAGGAAGAGAATTTTATCTACAGGCTCTTTCCGTGTTTTTTTCCTAGTCTTTCTTTAGCTTTTCTTAGATTTGTAACTGTTCCTTTACGTGCTCTATTTAGGCGCCATTAATCTCATTTGAGATCCTTGTACCTGCTGCTGTTTTCTCCACACCTCATACTGCCTTTTCCCTCTTTCTCTCTTTCTCTGAGGTTGGTGGCTACTTTCCATAGCTTCTGATGCCCCAATGTTCCTTCATCTTGTTGTCAGACGTGAATTGGAAAAGCAACCAAATTAAATAGCCTTTACCACTCATATATGGCAGAGGTTTATACTTTAATTGAGCTAAGAAAAGCGTGTTGTGGGGCCCCTACGAGCCATGGTGCTTGCTTCATCATAATTAGGCATGCAGTCATTAGCCACAGCTCTGATCATGGGTCACTGAGGTCAGTTTCAATAATTCCTCAAAAACCTAACCATGCAGTCCCCCCTAACTGTGTAGTTATCTTGCTTTACTGCTGTTTGTGTGATTAGCTGGGAGCAGCTCATGGCAGCATCCTCCCTATAAAAGTGTAGATGGACCGCTCCTTAACTCTTTCTTGCTTCACATACAGATGGCTTGAGGAGGTACAGGGGAGATGCAGGTCTACTAGACAGTATAGAAGATCTGCGCCAGGTGTGTTTCTCTGCATTGGTATCCCATCACAGGCCCACAAGTGTATGTGTGATCTTTGACTCCTGGCAGTTCACAAGCAGGCGGCCAGGAAACAGTTTCAGCCTATCAACCACTGAGGAGACAAAGCCTTTGTATAAGGAATGAGGAAGCAATTAACACATTCAGCCTATCACAGGAGTTCCCTGAGTGTACCGAATTATAAATTCTCCATGTCACTGTATGTTATTGAGCCCAAGTAGCTCGCCGTGATCGTATAGTGGTTAGTAGTCTGCGTTGTGGCCGCAGCAACCTCGGTTCGAATCCGAGTCATGGCATTGTGGTTGGCAATGTCACGGCAGTTGGGTTTTTCTTTTACAGAATTACCAAATGTACCAGTTGTTTTTGTAGAATGTCTATTAAAAACAGATCCTTTAAAATATTTAAACGATCTAACGACAAATTATTTAAACACACATGATTATAAGATGTAGCCTTATTTTTGTTTTTAGGAGAGAATGTGCCTGCTGAAAAAAACATTATTTTTAAAAAGTGCATTGCAGGATATCAGGAATTTGCTGTGGCACACCTTGAAAACTTTCATACAGATTATTTGCACAAAACTTACAGTCAGTTGTTGTGGCTGAGTGGTTAAGGCGATGGTCTAGAAATCCATTGGGGTCTCCCTGCGCAGATTTGAATCCTGCCAACAACGAGAAACTTTTTAACATCGGCTACAATTTCAGAAGTTAACCTTTAGAATTTCTTCCATGTCAGTTTTATAAATAGGTGGCTTCATTTGGTGTCACTATTGCCCTTTCACATATTTATTATCGCTACCCCTTTCATATCTTTGCTATAACTCTCGTCCTACATTAGCGCTGGTGCAAACACTTCAAATTATTATACCCTGGCTCTCTCAGTCATACCATTCATGCACTTGAAACTTACTTTACCAATAAAAGAAGCAAATAGAAAAATAAAACAAAAGTGCTTTCTGAATTAGGCAAACACACTTCATAAAACTGCATTTTCTTTTCTATTCTCCCCATGTTACAAGCTTAACTGCTCCCTGTGTAATTTCTCTTAGCCTGCTGTCCCAGGAAGAGAATTTTATCTACAGGCTCTTTCCGTGTTTTTTTCCTAGTCTTTCTTTCCCTTTTCTTAGATTTGTAACTGTTCCTTTACGTGCTCTATTTAGGCGCCATTATTCTCATTTGAGCTCCTTGTACCTGCTGCTGTTTTCTCCACACCTCATACTGCATTTCCCTCTTTCTCTCTTTCTCTGAGGTTGGTGGCTACTTTCCAAAGCTTCTGATGCCCAAATTTTCCTTCATCTTGTTGTCAGACGTGAATTGGAAAAGCAACCAAATTAACAAGCCTTTACCACTCATATATGGCAGAGGTTTATACTTCAATTGAGCTAAGAAAAGCGTGTTGTGGGGCCCCTACGAGCCATGGTGCTTGCTTCATCATAATTAGGCACGCAGTCATTAGCCACAGCTCTGATCATGGGTCACTGAGGTCAGTTTCAATAATTCCTCAAAAACCTAACCATGCAGTCCCCCCTAACTGTGTAGTTATCTTGCTTTACTGCTGTTTGTGTGATTAGCTGGGAGGAGCTCACGGAAACATCCTCCCTATAAAAGTGTAGATGGACCGCTCCTTAACTCTTTCTTGCTTCACATACAGATGGCTTGAGGAGGTACAGGGGAGATGCAGGTCTACTAGACAGAATAGAAGATCTGCGCCAGGTGTGTTTCTCTGCATTGGTGTCCCATCACAGGCCCACAAGTGTATGTGTGATCTTTGACTCCTGGCAGTTCACAAGCAGGCGGCCAGGAAACAGTTTCAGCCTATCAACCACTGAGGAGACAAAGCCTTTGTATAAGGAATGAGGAAGCAATGAACAGATTCAGCCTATCACAGGAGTTCCCTGAGTGTTCCGAATTATAAATTCTCCATGTCACTGTATGTTATTGAGCCCAAGTAGCTCGCCGTGATCGTATAGTGGTTAGTACTCTGCGTTGTGGCCGCAGGAACCTCGGTTCGACTCCTAGTCACGGCATTGTGGTTGGCAATGTCACAGCAGTTGGGTTTTTCTTTTACAGAATTACCAAGTGTACCAGTTGTTTTTGTAAAATGTCTATTAAAAACAGATCCTTTAAAATATTTAAACGATCTAACGACAAATTATTTTAACACACATGATTATAAGATGTAGCTATATTGTACCTACTGACATAAATTATCGTTCTTGAACCTATTTGCGGTGGGGGAATGGAGCTCTCCCCCATGCCAATCAGAATGCAGATGAATGCAGTTGCAGTTGAGTGACCTGTGTTGTGGCTGTCTAGAGGGAATGCACAAATGTAGCTGTCTCGCAGCCCAATCCAGACGTCAATTGGAGACAGGTTTTCAGGCAAATAGAGCAGTAAGTGCAGAGAAATGCTCACTCTCTAAAAATGGCATTTATGAAATAGTAAAGTTAAATCCAACCTCACCAGTAAATAGGATTTATCAATAAATAAATAAAGCTTCTCCTCTCTGATATGGAATTACCCCCCAAAAAGTATAAGGGAATACCCAATGCTAACCTATGAGAGGGGCAGACCTCACAGTAGTGAAAAATGTAATAGACTGTTTTGTACTACCAGGACATGCAAACTACCACAGTACATGTCTTACCTTTTACTTACATAGCATGATGCCCCTAGGACTACCTAGGGCCTACCTTTTGGTTAATTATATGTAATAAAATTGGAGTTTAAGGCTTTGCAAGTAGTTTTAAATGGCAAGTCGAAGTGGCAGTACACTTCAGCACAGGCACTGCAGTAGCAGGCTTGAGACAGGTTTGAAATGATACTTTTTTGGGCGGCACAATCACTTCCTGGGTATATGGTATACCACTTTACAAGGGGCTTTCAAGTAAATTAAATCTGTCAGTCAGGTATACTCCAATTACACACATGATTAGGGAAGAAGCACGTGCACTTCAGCACTGATTAGTAGCAATAAAGTGATCAGAGTCCTAAGGCCAACAAAAAGATACAGCAATGTGCGTAGGTGAAAAGCAATAAGGTAGGGTTGAGGCCACCTTAAGAATGCAAGGTCTAACAAAAACAAACTAAGGATAACATGAGTAAAACATCAGGTTTCTCTACGGCATTTGGTGAGACAAGTGTGCCTTCTTTTATCTTCCATAAATGCAATCTTTCCCTGACCCCTTTATTATATAGCTCTTCAAGTAAAAAAGATAAAGCACTTACAAAGGAGCCTCAAATACTCAAAGATGGTAGACTTCTGTAATATGGGCCATAGACTAAAAGCAGCACGAAAACAGAGCGCTATAGGGTCCCAAAAACTTGAGTGCCACATGAGAGTATGCATGAAAGCCTATCCTTTTCCAAACTAGAGATATACTCATGCAATTTTTGTTTTTAGGAGAGAATGTGCCTGCTGAAAAAAACATTATTTTAAAAAAGTGCATTGCAGAATACCAGGAATTTGCTGTGGGACACCATGAAAACTTTCATACAGATTATTTGCACAAAACTTACAGTCAGATGTTGTGGCCGAGTGGTTAAGGCGATGGACTAGAAATCCATTGGGGTCCCCCCTCGCAGGTTCGAATCCTGCCAACAACGAGAAACTTTTTAACATCGGCTACAATTTCAGAAGTTAACCTTTAGAATTTCTTCCATGTCAGTTTTATAAATAGGTGGCTTATTTTGGTGTCACTATTGCCCTTTCACATATTTATTATCGCTACCCCTTTCATATCTTTGCTATAACTCTCGTCCTACATTAGCGCTGGTGCAAACACTTCAAATTATTATACCCTGGCTCTCTCAGTCATACCATTCATGCACTTGAAACTTACTTTACCAATAAAAGAAGCAAATAGAAAAATAAAACAAAAGTGCTTGCTGGATTAGGCAAACACACTTCATAAAACTGCATTTTCTTTTCTATTCTCCCCGTGTTACAAGCTTAACTGCTCCCTGTGTAATTTCTCTTAGCCTGCTGTCCCAGGAAGAGAATTTTATCTACAGGCTCTTTCCGTGTTTTTTTCCTAGTCTTTCTTTCCCTTTTCTTAGATTTGTAACTGTACCTTTATGTGCTCTATGTAGGCGCCATTAATCTCATTTGAGCTCCTTGTACCTGCTGCTGTTTTCTCCACACCTCATACTGCCTTTTCCCTCTTTCTCTCTTTCTCTGAGGTTGGTGGCTACTTTCCAAAGCTTCTGATGCCCCAATGTTCCTTCATCTTGTTGTCAGACGTGAATTGGAAAAGCAACCAAATTAACAAGCCTTTACCACTCATACATGGCAGAGGTTTATACTTTAATTCAATGAGCTAAGAAAAGCGTGTTGTGGGGCCCCTACGAGCCATGGTGCTTGCTTCATCATAATTGGGCGCGCAGTCATTAGCCACAGCTCTGATCATGGGTCACTGAGGTCAGTTTCAATAATTCCTCAAAAACCTAACCATGCAGTCCCCCCTAACTGTGTAGTTATCTTGCTTTACTGCTGTTTGTGTGATTAGCTGGGAGGAGCTCACGGCAGCATCCTCCCTATAAAAGTGTAGATGGACCGCTCCTTAACTTTTTCTTGCTTCACATACAGATGGCTTGAGGAGGTACAGGGGAGATGCAGGTCTAATAGACAGAATAGAAGATCTGCGCCAGGTGTGCTTCTCTGCATTGGTGTCCCATCACAGGCCAACAAGTGTATGTGTGATCTTTGACTTCTGGCAGTTCACAAGCAGGCGGCCAGGAAACGGTTTCAGCCTATCAACCACTGAGGAGACAACGCCTTTGTATAAGGAATGAGGAAGCAATGAACACATTCAGCCTATCACTGGAGTTCCCTGAGTGTTTAGAATTATAAATTCTCCATGTCACTGTATGTTATTGAGCCCAAGTAGCTCGCCGTGATCGTATAGTGGTTAGTACTCTGCGTTGTGGCTGCAGCAACCTCGGTTCGAATCCGAGTCACGGCATTGTGGTTGGCAATATCACGGCAGTTGGGTTTTTCTTTTACAGAATTACCAAATGTACCAGTTGTTTTTGTAAAATGTCTATTAAAAACAGATCCTTTAAAATATTTAAACGATCTAACAACAAATTATTTAAACACACATGATTATAAGATGTAGCCTTATTTTTGTTTTTAGGAGAGAATGTGCCTGCTGAAAAAAACATTATTTTTAAAAAGTGCATTGCAGGATATCAGGAATTTGCTGTGGCACACCTTGAAAACTTTCATACAGATTATTTGCACAAAACTTACAGTCAGTTGTTGTGGCTGAGTGGTTAAGGCGATGGTCTAGAAATCCATTGGGGTCTCCCCGCGCAGGTTCGAATCCTGCCAACAACGAGAAACTTTTTAACATCGGCTACAATTTCAGAAGTTAACCTTTAGAATTTCTTCCATGTCATTTTTATAAATAGGTGGCTTATTTTGGTGTCACTATTGCCCTTTCACATATTTATTATCGCTACCCCTTTCATATCTTTGCTATAACTCTCGTCCTACATTAGCGCTGGTGCAAACACTTCAAATTATTATACCCTGGCTCTCTCAGTCATACCATTCATGCACTTGAAACTTACTTTACCAATAAAAGAAGCAAATAGAAAAATAAAACAAAAGTGCTTTCTGGATTAGGCAAACACACTTCATAAAACTGCATTTTCTTTTCTATTCTCCCCGTGTTACAAGCTTAACTGCTCCCTGTGTAATTTCTCTTAGCCTGCTGTCCCAGGAAGAGAATTTTATCTACAGGCTCTTTCCGTGTTTTTTTCCTAGTCTTTCTTTCCCTTTTCTTAGATTTGTAACTGTTCCTTTACGTGCTCTATTTAGGCGCCATTATTCTCATTTGAGCTCCTTGTACCTGCTGCTGTTTTCTCCACACCTCATACTGCATTTCCCTCTTTCTCTCTTTCTCTGAGGTTGGTGGCTACTTTCCAAAGCTTCTGATGCCCCAATGTTCCTTCATCTTGTTGTCAGACGTGAATTGGAAAAGCAACCAAATTAACAAGCCTTTACCACTCATATATGGCAGAGGTTTATACTTTAATTGAGCTAAGAAAAGCGTGTTGTGGGGCCCCTACGAGCCATGGTGCTTGCTTCATCATAATTAGGCACGCAGTCATTAGCCACAGCTCTGATCATGGGTCACTGAGGTCAGTTTCAATAATTCCTCAAAAACCTAACCATGCAGTCCCCCCTAACTGTGTAGTTATCTTGCTTTACTGCTGTTTGTGTGATTAGCTGGGAGGAGCTCACGGCAACATCCTTCCTATAAAAGTGTAAATGGACCGCTCCTTAACTCTTTCTTGCTTCACATACAGATGGCTTGAGGAGGTACAGGGGAGATGCCGGTCTACTAGACAGAATAGAAGATCTGCGCCAGGTGTGTTTCTCTGCATTGGTGTCCAATCACAGGCCCACAAGTGTATGTGTGATCTTTGACTCCTGGCAGTTCACAAGCAGGCGGCCAGGAAACGGTTTCAGCCTATCAACCACTGAGGAGACAAAGCCTTTGTATAAGGAATGAGGAAGCAATTAACACATTCAGCCTATCACAGGAGTTCCCTGAGTGTACCGAATTATAAATTCTCCATGTCTCTGTATGTTATTGAGCCCAAGTAGCTCGCCGTGATCGTATAGTGGTTAGTACTCTGCGTTGTGGCCGCAGCAACCTCGGTGCAACTCCGAGTCACGGCATTGTGGTTGGCAATGTCACAGAAGTTGGGTTTTTCTTTTACAGAATTACCAAATGTACCAGTTGTTTTTGTAAAATGTCTATTAAAAACAGATCCTTTAAAATATTTAAACGATCTAACGACAAATTATTTTAACACACATGATTATAAGATGTAGCTATATTGTACCTACTGACATAAATTATCGTTCTTGAACCTATTTGCGGTGGGGGAATGGAGCTCTCCCCCATGCCAATCAGAATGCAGATGAATGCAGTTGCAGTTGAGTGACCTGTGTTGTGGCTGTCTAGAGGGAATGCACAAATGTAGCTGTCTCGCAGCCCAATCCAGACGTCAATTGGAGACAGGTTTTCAGGCAAATAGAGCAGTAAGTGCAGAGAAATGCTCACTCTCTAAAAATGGCATTTATGAAATAGTAAAGTTAAATCCAACCTCACCAGTAAATAGAATTTATCAATAAATAAATAAAGCTTCTCCTCTCTGATATGGAATTACCCCCCAAAAAGTATAAGGGAATACCCAATTCTAGCCTATGAGAGGGGCAGACCTCACAGTAGTGAAAAATGTAATAGACTGTTTTGTACTACCAGGACATGCAAACTACCACAGTACATGTCTTACCTTTTACTTACATAGCATGATGCCCCTAGGACTACCTAGGGCCTACCTTTTGGTTAATTATATGTAATAAAATTGGAGTTTAAGGCTTGGCAAGTAGTTTTAAATGGCAAGTCGAAGTGGCAGTACACTGCAGCACAGGCACTGCAGTAGCAGGCTTGAGACAGGTTTGAAATGATACTTTTTTGGGCGGCACAATCACTTCCTGGGTATATGGTATACCACTTTACAAGGGGCTTTCAAGTCAATGAAATCTGTCAGTCAGGTATACTCCAATTACACACATGATTAGGGAAGAAGCACGTGCACTTCAGCACTGATTAGTAGCAATAAAGTGATCAGAGTCCTAAGGCCAACAAAAAGATACAGCAAAGTGCGTAGGTGAAAAGCAATAAGGTAGGGTTGAGGCCACCTTAAGAATGCAAGGTCTAACAAAAACAAACTAAGGATAACATGAGTAAAACATCAGGTTTCTCTACGGCATTTGGTGAGACAAGTGTGCCTTCTTTTATCTTCCATAAATGCAATCTTTCCCTGACCCCTTTATTATATAGCTCTTCAAGTAAAAAAGATAAAGCACTTACAAAGGAGCCTCAAATACTCAAAGATGGTAGACTTCTGTAATATGGGCCATAGACTAAAAGCAGCACGAAAACAGAGCGCTATAGGGTCCCAAAAACTTGAGTGCCACATGAGAGTATGCATGAAAGCCTATCCTTTTCCAAACTAGAGATATACTCATGCAATTTTTGTTTTTAGGAGAGAATGTGCCTGCTGAAAAAAACATTATTTTAAAAAAGTGCATTGCAGAATACCAGGAATTTGCTGTGGGACACCATGAAAACTTTCATACAGATTATTTGCACAAAACTTACAGTCAGATGTTGTGGCCGAGTGGTTAAGGCGATGGACTAGAAATCCATTGGGGTCTCCCCGCGCAGGTTCGAATCCTGCCAACAACAAGAAACATTTAACATCGGCTACAATTTCAGAAGATAACCTTTAGAATTTCTACCATGTCAGTTTTATAAATAGGTGGCTTATTTTGGTGTCACTATTGCCATTTCACATATTTATTATCGCTACCCCTTTCATATCTTTGCTATAACTCTCGTCCTACATTAGCGCTGGTGCAAACACTTCAAATTATTATACCCTGGCTCTCTCAGTCATACCATTCATGCACTTGAAACTTACTTTACCAATAAAAGAAGCAAATAGAAAAATAAAACAAAAGTGCTTGCTGGATTAGGCAAACACACTTCATAAAACTGCATTTTCTTTTCTATTCTCCCCGTGTTACAAGCTTAACTGCTCCCTGTGTAATTTCTCTTAGCCTGCTGTCCCAGGAAGAGAATTTTATCTACAGGCTCTTTCCGTGTTTTTTTCCTAGTCTTTCTTTCCCTTTTCTTAGATTTGTAACTGTTCCTTTATGTGCTCTATTTAGGCGCCATTAATCTCATTTGAGCTCCTTGTACCTGCTGCTGTTTTCTCCACACCTCATACTGCCTTTTCCCTCTTTCTCTCTTTCTCTGAGGTTGGTGGCTACTTTCCAAAGCTTCTGATGCCCCAATGTTCCTTGAGCTTGTTGTCAGACGTGAATTGGAAAAGCAACCAAATTAACAAGCCTTTACCACTCATACATGGCAGAGGTTTATACTTTAATTCAATGAGCTAAGAAAAGAGTGTTGTGGGGCCCCTACGAGCCATGGTGCTTGCTTCATCATAATTGGGCGCGCAGTCATTAGCCACAGCTCTGATCATGGGTCACTGAGGTCAGTTTCAATAATTCCTCAAAAACCTAACCATGCAGTCCCCCCTAACTGTGTAGTTATCTTGCTTTACTGCTGTTTGTGTGATTAGCTGGGAGGAGCTCACGGCAGCATCCTCCCTATAAAAGTGTAGATGGACCGCTCCTTAACTTTTTCTTGCTTCACATACAGATGGCTTGAGGAGGTACAGGGGAGATGCAGGTCTAATAGACAGAATAGAAGATCTGCGCCAGGTGTGTTTCTCTGCATTGGTGTCCCATCACAGGCCAACAAGTGTATGTGTGATCTTTGACTTCTGGCAGTTCACAAGCAGGCGGCCAGGAAACGGTTTCAGCCTATCAACCACTGAGGAGACAAAGCCTTTGTATAAGGAATGAGGAAGCAATGAACACATTCAGCCTATCACTGGAGTTCCCTGAGTGTTTCGAATTATAAATTCTCCATGTCACTGTATGTTATTGAGCCCAAGTAGCTCGCTGTGATCGTATAGTGGTTAGTACTCTGCGTTGTGGCTGCAGCAACCTCGGTTCGAATCCGAGTCACAGCATTGTGGTTGGCAATGTCACGGCAGTTGGGTTTTTCTTTTACAGAATTACCAAATGTACCAGTTGCTTTTGTAAAATGTCTATTAAAAACAGATCCTTTAAAATATTTAAACGATCTAACGACAAATTATTTAAACACACATGATTATAGGATGTAGCCTTATTTTTGTTTTTAGGAGAGAATGTGCCTGCTGAAAAAAACATTATTTTTAAAAAGTGCATTGCAGGATATCAGGAATTTGCTGTGGCACACCACGAAAACTTTCATACAGATTATTTGCACAAAACTTACAGTCAGATGTTGTGGCCGAGTGGTTAAGGCGATGGACTAGAAATCCATTGGGGGCTCCCCGCGCAGGTTCGAATCCTGCCAACAACAAGAAACTTTTAACACCGGCTACAATTTCAGAAGTTAACCTTTAGAATTTCTACCATGTCAGTTTTATAAATAGGTGGCTTATTTTGGTGTCACTATTGCCATTTCACATATTTATTATCGCTACCCCTTTCATATCTTTGCTATAACTCTCGTCCTACATTAGCGCTGGTGCAAACACTTCAAATTATTATACCCTGGCTCTCTCAGTCATACCATTCATGCACTTGAAACTTACTTTACCAATAAAAGAAGCAAATAGAAAAATAAAACAAAAGTGCTTGCTGGATTAGGCAAACACACTTCATAAAACTGCATTTTCTTTTCTATTCTCCCCGTGTTACAAGCTTAACTGCTCCCTGTGTAATTTCTCTTAGCCTGCTGTCCCAGGAAGAGAATTTTATCTACAGGCTCTTTCCGTGTTTTTTTCCTAGTCTTTCTTTCCCTTTTCTGAGATTTGTAACTGTTCCTTTACGTGCTCTATTTAGGCGCCATTAATCTCATTTGAGCTCCTTGTACCTGCTGCTGTTTTCTCCACACCTCATACTGCATTTCCCTCTTTCTCTCTTTCTCTGAGGTTGGTGGCTACTTTCCAAAGCTTCTGATGCCCCAATGTTCCTTCATCTTGTTGTCAGACGTGAATTGGAAAAGCAACCAAATTAACAAGCCTTTACCACTCATATATGGCAGAGGTTTATACTTTAATTGAGCTAAGAAAAGCGTGTTGTGGGGCCCCTACGAGCCATGGTGCTTGCTTCATCATAATTAGGCACGCAGTCATTAGCCACAGCTCTGATCATGGGTCACTGAGATCAGTTTCAATAATTCCTCAAAAACCTAACCATGCAGTCCCCCCTAACTGTTTAGTTATCTTGCTTTACTGCTGTTTGTGTGATTAGCTGGGAGGAGCTCACGGCAGCATCCTCCCTATAAAAGTGTAGATGGACCGCTCCTTAACTCTTTCTTGCTTCACATACAGATGGCTTGAGGAGGTACAGGGGAGATGCAGGTCTACTAGACAGAATAGAAGATCTGCGCCAGGTGTGTTTCTCTGCATTGGTGTCCCATCACAGGCCCACAAGTGTATGTGTGATCTTTGACTCCTGGCAGTTCACAAGCAGGCGGCCAGGAAACAGTTTCAGCCTATCAACCACTGAGGAGACAAAGCCTTTGTATAAGGAATGAGGAAGCAATGAACACATTCAGCCTATCACAGGAGTTCCCTGAGTGTTCCGAATTATAAATTCTCCATGTCACTGTATGTTATTGAGCCCAAGTAGCTCGCCGTGATCGTATAGTGGTTAGTACTCTGCGTTGTGGCCGCAGCAACCTCGGTTCGACTCTGAGTCACGGCATTGTGGTTGGCAATGTCACAGCAGTTGGGTTTTTCTTTTACAGAATTACCAAATGTACCAGTTGTTTTTGTAAAATGTCTATTAAAAACAGATCCTTTAAAATATTTAAACGATCTAACGACAAATTATTTTAACACACATGATTATAAGATGTAGCTATATTGTACCTAATGACATAAATTATCGTTCTTGAACCTATTTGCGGTGGGGGAATATAGCTCTCCCCCATGCCAATCAGAATGCAGATGAATGCAGTTGCAGTTGAGTGACCTGTGTTGTGGCTGTCTAGAGGGAATGCACAAATGTAGCTGTCTCGCAGCCCAATCCAGACGTCAATTGGAGACAGGTTTTCAGGCAAATAGAGCAGTAAGTGCAGAGAAATGCTCACTCTCTAAAAATGGCATTTATGAAATAGTAAAGTTAAATCCAACCTCACCAGTAAATAGGATTTATCAATAAATAAATAAAGCTTCTCCTCTCTGATATGGAATTACCCCCCAAAAAGTATAAGGGAATACCCAATGCTAACCTATGAGAGGGGCAGACCTCACTGTAGTGAAAAATGTAATAGACTGTTTTGTACTACCAGGACATGCAAACTACCACAGTACATGTCTTACCTTTTACTTACATAGCATGATGCCCCTAGGACTACCTAGGGCCTACCTTTTGGTTAATTATATGTAATAAAATTGGAGTTTAAGGCTTGGCAAGTAGTTTTAAATGGCAAGTCGAAGTGGCAGTACACTGCAGCACAGGCACTGCAGTAGCAGGCTTGAGACAGGTTTGAAATGATACTTTTTGGGCGGCACAATCAGTTCCTGGGTATATGCTATACCACTTTACAAGGGGCTTTCAAGTCAATGAAATCTGTCAGTCAGGTATACTCCAATTACACACATGATTAGGGAAGAAGCACGTGCACTTCAGCACTGATTAGTAGCAATAAAGTGATCAGGGTCCTAAGGCCAACAAAAAGATACAGCAAAATGCGTAGGTGAAAAGCAATAAGGTAGGGTTGAGGCCACCTTAAGAATGCAAGGTCTAACAAAAACAAACTAAGGATAACATGAGTAAAACATCAGGTTTCTCTACGGCATTTGGTGAGACAAGTGTGCCTTCTTTTATCTTCCATAAATGCAATCTTTCCCTGACCACTTTATTATATAGCTCTTCAAGTAAAAAAGATAAAGCACTTACAAAGGAGCCTCAAATACTCAAAGATGGTAGACTTCTGTAATATGGGCCATAGACTAAAAGCAGCACGAAAACAGAGTGCAATAGGGTCCCAAAAACTTGATTACCACATGAGAGTATGCATGAAAGCCTATCCTTTTCCAAACTAGAGATATACTCATGCAATTTTTGTTTGTAGGAGAGAATGTGCCTGCTGAAAAAAACATTATTTTATTTTAAAAAAGTGCATTGCAGAATACCAGGAATTTGCTGTGGGACACCTTGAAAACTTTCATACAGATTATTTGCACAAAAGTTACAGTCAGTTGTTGTGGCCGAGTGGTTAAGGCAACGGACCAGAAATCCATTGGGGTCTTCCCGCGCAGGTTCGAATCCTGCCAACAACGAGAAACTTTTAACATCGGCTACAATTTCAGAAGTTAACCTTTAGAATTTCTTCCATGTCAGTTTTATAAATAGGTGGCTTATTTTGGTGTCACTATTGCCCTTTCACATATTTATTATCGCTACCCCTTTCATATCTATGCTATAACTCTCGTCCTACATTAGCGCTGGTGCAAACACTTCAAATTATTATACCCTGGCTCTCTCAGTCATACCATTCATGCACTTGAAACTTACTTTACCAATAAAAGAAGCAAATAGAAAAATAAAACAAAAGTGCTTGCTGGATTAGGCAAACACACTTCATAAAACTGCATTTTCTTTTCTATTCTCCCCGTGTTACAAGCTTAACTGCTCCCTGTGTAATTTCTCTTAGCCTGCTGTCCCAGGAAGAGAATTTTATCTACAGGCTCTTTCCGTGTTTTTTTCCTAGTCTTTCTTTCCCTTTTCTTAGATTTGTAACTGTTCCTTCATGTGCTCTATTTAGGCACCATTAATCTCATTTGAGCTCCTTGTACCTGCTGCTGTTTCCTCCACACCTCATACTGCCTTTTCCCTCTTTCTCTCTTTCTCTGAGGTTGGTGGCTACTTTCCAAAGCTTCTGATGCCCCAATGTTCCTTCATCTTGTTGTCAGACGTGAATTGGAAAAGCAACCAAATTAACAAGCCTTTACCACTCATACATGGCAGAGGTTTATACTTTAATTGAGCTAAGAAAAGAGTGTTGTGGGGCCCCTACGAGCCATGGTGCTTGCTTCATCATAATTGGGCGCGCAGTCATTAGCCACAGCTCTGATCATGGGTCACTGAGGTCAGTTTCAATAATTCCTCAAAAACCTAACCATGCAGTCCCCCCTAACTGTGTAGTTATCTTGCTTTACTGCTGTTTGTGTGATTAGCTGGGAGGAGCTCACGGCAGCATCCTCCCTATAAAAGTGTAGATGGACCGCTCCTTAACTTTTTCTTGCTTCACATGCAGATGGCTTGAGGAGGTACAGGGGAGATGCAGGTCTAATAGACAGAATAGAAGATCTGCGCCAGGTGTGTTTCTCTGCATTGGTGTACCATCACAGGCCCACAAGTGTATGTGTGATCTTTGACTTCTGGCAGTTTACAAGCAGGCGGCCAGGAAACGGTTTCAGCCTATCAACCACTGAGGAGACAAAGCCTTTGTATAAGGAATGAGGAAGAAATGAACACATTCAGCCTATCACTGGAGTTCCCTGAGTGTTTCGAATTATAAATTCTCCATGTCACTGTATGTTATTGAGCCCAAGTAGCTTGCCGTGATCGTATAGTGGTTAGTACTCTGCGTTGTGGCTGCAGCAACCTCGGTTCGAATCCGAGTCACGGCATTGTGGTTGGCAATGTCACAGCAGTTGGGTTTTTCTTTTACAGAATTACCAAATGTACCAGGTGTTTTTGTAAAATGTCTATTAAAAACAGATCCTTTAAAATATTTAAACGATCTACTGACAAATTATTTAAACACACATGATTATAAGATGTAGCCTTATTTTTGTTTTTAGGAGAGAATGTGCCTGCTGAAAAAAACATTATTTTTAAAAAGTGCATTGCAGGATATCAGGAATTTGCTGTGGCACACCTTGAAAACTTTCATACAGATTATTTGCACTAAACTTACAGTTAGTTGTTGTGGCCGAGTGGTTAAGGCGATGGACTAGAAATCCATTGGGGTCTTCCCGCGCAGGTTCGAATCCTGCCAACAACGAGAAACTTTTTAACATCGGCTACAATTTCAGAAGTTAACCTTTAGAATTTCTTCCATGTCAGTTTTATAAATAGGTGGCTTATTTTGGTGTCACTATTGCCCTTTCACATATTTATTATCGCTACCCCTTTCATATCTTTGCTATAACTCTCGTCCTACATTAGCGCTGGTGCAAACACTTCAAATTATTATACCCTGGCTCTCTCAGTCATACCATTCATGCACTTGAAACTTACTTTACCAATAAAAGAAGCAAATAGAAAAATAAAACAAAAGTGCTTGCTGGATTAGGCAAACACACTTCATAAAACTGCATTTTCTTTTCTATTCTCCCCGTGTTACAAGCTTAACTGCTCCCTGTGTAATTTCTCTTAGCCTGCTGTCCCAGGAAGAGAATTTTATCTACAGGCTCTTTCCGTGTTTTTTTCCTAGTCTTTCTTTCCCTTTTCTTAGATTTGTAACTGTTCCTTTATGTGCTCTATTTAGGCGCCATTAATCTCATTTGAGCTCCTTGTACCTGCTGCTGTTTTCTCCACACCTCATACTGCCTTTTCCCTCTTTCTCTCTTTCTCTGAGGTTGGTGGCTACTTTCCAAAGCTTCTGATGCCCCAATGTTCCTTCATCTTGTTGTCAGACGTGAATTGGAAAAGCAACCAAATTAACAAGCCTTTACCACTCATACATGGCAGAGGTTTATACTTTAATTCAATGAGCTAAGAAAAGCGTGTTGTGGGGCCCCTACGAGCCATGGTGCTTGCTTCATCATAATTGGGCGCGCAGTCATTAGCCACAGCTCTGATCATGGGTCACTGAGGTCAGTTTCAATAATTCCTCAAAAACCTAACCATGCAGTCCCCCCTAACTGTGTAGTTATCTTGCTTTACTGCTGTTTTTGTGATTAGCTGGGAGGAGCTCACGGCAGCATCCTCCCTATAAAAGTGTAGATGGACCGCTCCTTAACTTTTTCTTGCTTCACATACAGATGGCTTGAGGAGGTACAGGGGAGATGCAGGTCTAATAGACAAAATAGAAGATCTGCGCCAGGTGTGTTTCTCTGCATTGGTGTCCCATCACAGGCCCACAAGTGTATGTGTGATCTTTGACTTCTGGCAGTTTACAAGCAGGCGGCCAGGAAACGGTTTCAGCCTATCAACCACTGAGGAGACAAAGCCTTTGTATAAGGAATGAGGAAGAAATGAACACATTCAGCCTATCACTGGAGTTCCCTGAGTGTTTCGAATTATAAATTCTCCATGTCACTGTATGTTATTGAGCCCAAGTAGCTTGCCGTGATCGTATAGTGGTTAGTACTCTGCGTTGTGGCTGCAGAAACCTCGGTTCGAATCCGAGTCACGGCATTGTGGTTGGCAATGTCACAGCAGTTGGGTTTTTCTTTTACAGAATTACCAAATGTACCAGGTGTTTTTGTAAAATGTCTATTAAAAACAGATCCTTTAAAATATTTAAACGATCTACTGACAAATTATTTAAACACACATGATTATAAGATGTAGCCTTATTTTTGTTTTTAGGAGAGAATGTGCCTGCTGAAAAAAACATTATTTTTAAAAAGTGCATTGCAGGATATCAGGAATTTGCTGTGGCACACCTTGAAAACTTTCATACAGATTATTTGCACTATACTTACAGTTAGTTGTTGTGGCCGAGTGGTTAAGGCGATGGACTAGAAATCCATTGGGGTCTTCCCGCGCAGGTTTGAATCCTGCCAACAACGAGAAACTTTTTAACATCGGCTACAATTTCAGAAGTTAACCTTTAGAATTTCTTCCATGTCAGTTTTATAAATAGGTGGCTTATTTTGGTGTCACTATTGCCCTTTCACATATTTATTATCGCTACCCCTTTCATATCTTTGCTATAACTCTCGTCCTACATTAGCGCTGGTGCAAACACTTCAAATTATTATACCCTGGCTCTCTCAGTCATACCATTTATGCACTTGAAACTTACTTTACCAATAAAAGAAGCAAATAGAAAAATAAAACAAAAGTGCTTGCTGGATTAGGCAAACACACTTCATAAAACTGCATTTTCTTTTCTATTCTCCCCGTGTTACAAGCTTAACTGCTCCCTGTGTAATTTCTCTTAGCCTGCTGTCCCAGGAAGAGAATTTTATCTACAGGCTCTTTCCGTGTTTTTTTCCTAGTCTTTCTTTCCCTTTTCTTAGATTTGTAACTGTTCCTTTATGTGCTCTATTTAGGCGCCATTAATCTCATTTGAGCTCCTTGTACCTGCTGCTGTTTTCTCCACACCTCATACTGCCTTTTCCCTCTTTCTCTCTTTCTCTGAGGTTGGTGGCTACTTTCCAAAGCTTCTGATGCCCCAATGTTCCTTCATCTTGTTGTCAGACGTGAATTGGAAAAGCAACCAAATTAACAAGCCTTTACCACTCATACATGGCAGAGGTTTATACTTTAATTCAATGAGCTAAGAAAAGCGTGTTGTGGGGCCCCTACGAGCCATGGTGCTTGCTTCATCATAATTGGGCGCGCAGTCATTAGCCACAGCTCTGATCATGGGTCACTGAGGTCAGTTTCAATAATTCCTCAAAAACCTAACCATGCAGTCCCCCCTAACTGTGTAGTTATCTTGCTTTACTGCTGTTTTTGTGATTAGCTGGGAGGAGCTCACGGCAGCATCCTCCCTATAAAAGTGTAGATGGACCGCTCCTTAACTTTTTCTTGCTTCACATACAGATGGCTTGAGGAGGTACAGGGGAGATGCAGGTCTAATAGACAAAATAGAAGATCTGCGCCAGGTGTGTTTCTCTGCATTGGTGTCCCATCACAGGCCCACAAGTGTATGTGTGATCTTTGACTTCTGGCAGTTCACAAGCAGGCGGCCAGGAAACGGTTTCAGCCTATCAACCACCGAGGAGACAAAGCCTTTGTATAAGGAATGAGGAAGCAATGAACACATTCAGCCTATCACTGGAGTTCCCTGAGTGTTTCGAATTATAAATTCTCCATGTCACTGTATGTTATTGAGCCCAAGTAGCTCGCCGTGATCGTATAGTGGTTAGTACTCTGCGTTGTGGCTGCAGCAACCTCGGCTTGAATCCGAGTCACGGCATTGTGGTTGGCAATGTCACGGCAGCTGGGTTTTTCTTTTACAGAATTACCAAATGTACCAGGTGTTTTTGTAAAATGTCTATTAAAAACAGATCCTTTAAAATATTTAAACGATCTACTGACAAAATATTTAAACACACATGATTATAAGATGTAGCCTTATTTTTGTTTTTAGGAGAGAATGTGCCTGCTGAAAAAAACATTATTTTTAAAAAGTGCATTGCAGAATACCAGGAATTTGCTGTGGGACACCTTGAAAACTTTCATACAGATTATTTGCACAAAACTTACAGTCAGATGTTGTGGCCGAGTGGTTAAGGCGATGGACTAGAAATCCATTGGGGTCTCCCCGCGCAGGTTCGAATCCTGCCAACAACAAGAAACTTTTAACATCGGCTACAATTTCAGAAGTTAACCTTTAGAATTTCTACCATGTCAGTTTTATAAATAGGTGGCTTATTTTGGTGTCACTATTGCCATTTCACATATTTATTATCGCTACCCCTTTCATATCTTTGCTATAACTCTCGTCCTACATTAGCGCTGGTGCAAACACTTCAAATTATTATACCCTGGCTCTCTCAGTCATACCATTCATGCACTTGAAACTTACTTTACCAATAAAAGAAGCAAATAGAAAAATAAAACAAAAGTGCTTGCTGGATTAGGCAAACACACTTCATAAAACTGCATTTTCTTTTCTATTCTCCCCGTGTTACAAGCTTAACTGCTCCCTGTGTAATTTCTCTTAGCCTGCTGTCCCAGGAAGAGAATTTTATCTACAGGCTCTTTCCGTGTTTTTTTCCTAGTCTTTCTTTCCCTTTTCTTAGATTTGTAACTGTTCCTTTATGTGCTCTATTTAGGCGCCATTAATCTCATTTGAGCTCCTTGTACCTGCTGCTGTTTTCTCCACACCTCATACTGCCTTTTCCCTCTTTCTCTCTTTCTCTGAGGTTGGTGGCTACTTTCCAAAGCTTCTGATGCCCCAATGTTCCTTCAGCTTGTTGTCAGACGTGAATTGGAAAAGCAACCAAATTAACAAGCCTTTACCACTCATACATGGCAGAGGTTTATACTTTAATTCAATGAGCTAAGAAAAGAGTGCTGTGGGGCCCCTACGAGCCATGGTGCTTGCTTCATCATAATTGGGCGCGCAGTCATTAGCCACAGCTCTGATCATGGGTCACTGAGGTCAGTTTCAATAATTCCTCAAAAACCTAACCATGCAGTCCCCCCTAACTGTGTAGTTATCTTGCTTTACTGCTGTTTGTGTGATTAGCTGGGAGGAGCTCACGGCAGCATCCTCCCTATAAAAGTGTAGATGGACCGCTCCTTAACTTTTTCTTGCTTCACATACAGATGGCTTGAGGAGGTACTGGGGAGATGCAGGTCTAATAGACAGAATAGAAGATCTGCGCCAGGTGTGTTTCTCTGCATTGGTGTCCCATCACAGGCCAACAAGTGTATGTGTCATCTTTGACTTCTGGCAGTTCACAAGCAGGCGGCCAGGAAACGGTTTCAGCCTATCAACCACTGAGGAGACAAAGCCTTTGTATAAGGAATGAGGAAGCAATGAACACATTCAGCCTATCACTGGAGTTCCCTGAGTGTTTCGAATTATAAATTCTCCATGTCACTGTATGTTATTGAGCCCAAGTAGCTCGCCGTGATCGTATAGTGGTTAGTACTCTGTGTTGTGGCTGCAGCAACCTCGGTTCGAATCCGAGTCACGGCATTGTGGTTGGCAATGTCACGGCAGTTGGGTTTTTCTTTTACAGAATTACCAAATGTACCAGTTGCTTCTGTAAAATGTCTATTAAAAACAGATCCTTTAAAATATTAAAACGATCTAACGACAAATTATTTAAACACACATGATTATAAGATGTAGCCTTATTTTTGTTTTTAGGAGAGAATGTGCCTGCTGAAAAAAACATTATTTTTAAAAAGTGCATTGCAGGATATCAGGAATTTGCTGTGGCACACCACGAAAACTTTCATACAGATTATTTGCACAAAACTTACAGTCAGATGTTGTGGCCGAGTGGTTAAGGCGATGGACTAGAAATCCATTGGGGGCTCCCCGCGCAGGTTGAATCCTGCCAACAACAAGAAACTTTTAACATCGGCTACAATTTCAGAAGTTAACCTTTAGAATTTCTACCATGTCAGTTTTATAAATAGGTGGCTTATTTTGGTGTCACTATTGCCATTTCACATATTTATTATCGCTACCCCTTTCATATCTTTGCTATAACTCTCGTCCTACATTAGCGCTGGTGCAAACACTTCAAATTATTATACCCTGGCTCTCTCAGTCATACCATTCATGCATTTGAAACTTACTTTACCAATAAAAGAAGCAAATAGAAAAATAAAACAAAAGTGCTTGCTGGATTAGGCAAACACACTTCATAAAACTGCATTTTCTTTTCTATTCTCCCCGTGTTACAAGCTTAACTGCTCCCTGTGTAATTTCTCTTAGCCTGCTGTCCCAGGAAGAGAATTTTATCTACAGGCTCTTTCCGTGTTTTTTTCCTAGTCTTTCTTTCCCTTTTCTTAGATTTGTAACTGTTCCTTTACGTGCTCTATTTAGGCGCCATTAATCTCATTTGAGCTCCTTGTACCTGCTGCTGTTTTCTCCACACCTCATACTGCATTTCCCTCTTTCTCTCTTTCTCTGAGGTTGGTGGCTACTTTCCAAAGCTTCTGATGCCCCAATGTTCCTTCATCTTGTTGTCAGACGTGAATTGGAAAAGCAACCAAATTAACAAGCCTTTACCACTCATATATGGCAGAGGTTTATACTTTAATTGAGCTAAGAAAAGCGTGTTGTGGGGCCCCTACGAGCCATGGTGCTTGCTTCATCATAATTAGGCACACAGTCATTAGCCACAGCTCTTATCATGGGTCACTGAGATCAGTTTCAATAATTCCTCAAAAACCTAACCATGCAGTCCCCCCTAACTGTGTAGTTATCTTGCTTTACTGCTGTTTGTGTGATTAGCTGGGAGGAGCTCACGGCAGCATCCTCCCTATAAAAGTGTAGATGGACCGCTCCTTAACTCTTTCTTGCTTCACATACAGATGGCTTGAGGAGGTACAGGGGAGATGCAGGTCTACTAGACAGAATAGAAGATCTGCGCCAGGTGTATTTCTCTGCATTGGTGTCCCATCACAGGCCCACAAGTGTATGTGTGATCTTTGACTCCTGGCAGTTCACAAGCAGGCGGCCAGGAAACAGTTTCAGCCTATCAACCACTGAGGAGACAAAGCCTTTGTATAAGGAATGAGGAAGCAATGAACACATTCAGCCTATCACAGGAGTTCCCTGAGTGTTCCGAATTATAAATTCTCCATGTCACTGTATGTTATTGAGCCCAAGTAGCTCGCCGTGATCGTATAGGGGTTAGTACTCTGCGTTGTGGCCGCAGCAACCTCGGTTCGACTCCGAGTCACGGCATTGTGGTTGGCAATGTCACAGCAGTTGGGTTTTTCTTTTACAGAATTACCAAATGTACCAGTTGTTTTTGTAAAATGTCTATTAAAAACAGATCCTTTAAAATATTTAAACGATCTAACGACAAATTATTTTAACACACATGATTATAAGATGTAGCTATATTGTACCTAATGACATAAATTATCGTTCTTGAACCTATTTGCGGTGGGGGAATGGAGCTCTCCCCCATGCCAATCAGAATGCAGATGAATGCAGTTGCAGTTGAGTGACCTGTGTTGTGGCTGTCTAGAGGGAATGCACAAATGTAGCTGTCTCGCAGCCCAATCCAGACGTCAATTGGAGACAGGTTTTCAGGCAAATAGAGCAGTAAGTGCAGAGAAATGCTCACTCTCTAAAAATGGCATTTATGAAATAGTAAAGTTAAATCCAACCTCACCAGTAAATAGGATTTATCAATAAATAAATAAAGCTTCTCCTCTCTGATATGGAATTACCCCCCAAAAAGTATAAGGGAATACCCAATGCTAACTTATGAGAGGGGCAGACCTCACAGTAGTGAAAAATGTAATAGACTGTTTTGTACTACCAGGACATGCAAACTACCACAGTACGTTGTGTTGATTAAACGCCAAGGCACATAGCCTGAACGCAGATTTTGTAACGTCCAGCCAAGCTGTACAATAGAACGCAATTGGGACTGACCGTGTTGTAACAACAGTAAGTCTTGCGATATTATGTCGATTGCTGAAGACACAATGCTGTCCAGAGAAAAAATTCTGGAGGACAGAGTCATTAACCCATTGTCCACTACAGAAAGTGATTTTTCCAAATTAATACGGTCAATTTCCCGTATACTTTCTGCTGTCTCAATTTGAGTAACCTTCCAGGCCTCGTTGTATGCTGCATATACAGAGGCTGCTATGAAACGTTTTTGACGCTGTTTGCGCGGTCCCATAATGAAATCACGCAAGTCAGCACCATCAGTAAGTAAAGTTAGGTGTTGCTTAATTTCTGCCAGTGCGGAAGTTTGTAGCCACTGAAGGCATAATTTGCCCACACTGTAGGTGGTTATTATCCCTGGGTGTTGTCTTTGGGAATATCTAGGGTCTGGCCTGGTCATTTTGAACCCCTGTGTTTTGTTCAGGAATCTATCTTGACAGTTATTAGTATCTGTGGGCCAGATCAACCACTTTTTCCAATCAGGATGTGTTCTGTTTTGGTTTAATATATAATTTACGTCTATCTCTTCATCTGTAGAGCTATTGCAGTTCATTGTTGGTTTTGGAATAGACGGTTTATTTAAGTCTTTGATTTTGGCTAAGCCAAGACAGGTAGTTTGTTGAACAGTGTCATTTAAAAATATAATTTGTTCTGGGATCATGCAGGCTCTAAACAAAGATTCTATACCCTGTACTTGCCATTCTTTTGTACCCCAAACACTTTTTACTTCAACATTTTGTCCCAATAATCAAAACCAAAAGTATTCATTTGTTCAAAGAATGAGTCTGAATATATCAATTTCGTGTTTGTCATGGTCTTTGTCCCTGTCTTATTTGACAATTTGAAATAAAATGTTTCAGCATTACTTGTGTTAAAACCTGAAAAGTATGAATATTTGTCATAAAAGGTTCTTGAGCTTCCTTTTGGAGGGGTTGCACAATGTTCCCATTGATTATAATTTAAAACATTTCTAGGTTGTGCAGATCTATGTAGAAAATGGTTACCATAGTGGTTATAACAGTACATACTATCATAATTTGTCGAACCCTGCAAATAATCATGTTTGGTAAATTTAGCAGACATCACTAAGTCAGACATCATATTATTTATACTTTCAAAGTCCCAATCATCAGCAAATGAGCTTGGTTTTGCAAAGTCACTCAACGAGATCTTAATTTGGTGTGGATATTTCAGGATTTCAACCGGACCATATATTTCGTAGTCAGTGTTGTCCCATGCTACCCCACCCGGTATAGGATTGGCTGTGAAGTTGACTGAAGAAAGTTCTCTTTTCTTGACGTGTGAAGATGTGTGTGGTTTGAGGATCAAGTTGATTTTCTGACTTGCTGTGTCCATTTTAGCATATTTTCCCTCAATGAAGCGTCCCAAAGTTAGTACCATGATGAGCCAAAGTATGAGGATAAATGCACCAAAACCCACCCAAAATTCAATCCATGGAGAAATCAGATATGTTTCTTTCAGTTGTTTCAAAAGTACTTTAACTTTATCTTTAAAGGTTTTTGTTGATGGCTGTGATTTTGATTCAGTGAAGCCTTCAGAGGAATCATCGAAGTTTATGAAGTAGCCGGATGCAGTTCTGTCAATAGTTCCAATTGCTTCAGGATTGCTGTTTCTTGCATAGTCGTTTGTTACTTCATTATAGATTGGTGTGTCTCTGCTAAATGTTTTTATTTGGGTTTTCAGAGGTCTAAGTTCCATTGCATTGTTGCATAGTCCTTGTTGTAGTACTGTAGGCGTTTCGAATGTGATTAGCCTCTTAGATTGAACCTCTGTGTTTGTAGCAAATCTTGGTGTTCTACTACTTATCGGGAGTCCACTTGGCCTACTATTTGTTATCGGCCACATGATTGTGGTTTTACCAGGTCGATGGATACAACTCGGTTCTCCTTTTTACCAGCAAGCGGCGGTAGTACAACTGATCTTGTCCCGTTGACAGACAAGACAGGAACTGCTTTTCTGTAAGAAGGCCCAAATTCTGAGGTTCTTTGAAATCTGAACCTGTGTTTAAAATATCATTATTCTGCTATGATTTTGATATCAGAGAAACGAAAATGACAAGTTTTATATGTGTGTGTATTTTCATCACGATACAATGATGAATGCAGAAGTTATTGACAAATTCATTCTAAGCCCACAGGTCTCCAGGTTGTGAGCAGCGTCCATTTTAGTTGTTGCCCTTTACATAGGCATATACATGAGCCAATGATTCTTAAAGGACACGTATTCCTTAGCTTGAGTTCTTCCTGACTCCCATTTGACCTGAACAGGCTGAATCTGCCTACGTGATGTTGGCCTCACCAAACCAGTCCATGCCCTCTAGTCAATCTATATTAAAGATCTGAGCAACTTGTTGTGTACATTGGCCTGAGCAAGATTAGAAGGCCGAATACAGTAGCCATGCCTGTTTATGACCCATAAGCATCCCTTATCCTACATTTCTATCTTCCACACCTGGCTCTGTTTCTCTGCTTCTGGGCTTTTACAATGGGGAGGTGACTGTTTATATGATGGGGAGGAAACCAGTTCTATTGTGAGCTTCTCCGGCCTGCACAGGAAAATATGTGAAGTTTGACATATGTTCATGATGGAAGATGGGTTGGTCAGTTTGGGCAAGTAGAATGGAATTCATAATTATAGCCTGCTTTGTTATGGTACCATGGGAGCGACCTACAATGATGTGTTTCACAGCAAGAATGTGAGCCTAGGGGCAAACTTTTTGTATAAAAAGCCTGCCTGAGAAAGCTCAGGCAGGCTCCCTCTTTCAATTGTAAAACTACGGTTGGACGACGAAGCCTCATAATTAATTATAATAAAGATGTCTTTTAATTTTACAGATTGCCTGTCAATTCCTTTGCTGCTTTATTATGCAAACTGCTGGATAGATCCCTGGTGGGGAGAGTGAGTCATTTTCTACTTTTCCTCAAATGGCGCATCCAACTGTGGGCCTTATCATGGAGTGGTTATCTTCAGTAGTGTTTTGTCAAAGGATGGAAAAACTGCTGGGGAAGACAAGACAGAATTCTACCAAAAAGAGGTACTCTGGGCACAGGGTTTTCTGGGGGATTATTTGTCTCTGCGGCCCAGTATGTTTTTTGATTTTTCTGACTTAAAACTCTCCTGAAGTTGCCACTCCTGACTAAGGAACTTATTTTTTTCTTGCTGTAAGTATTTTTTAACAGACTGTTAGTGCAGTGGGGAATTGACAGTTATAATTTGGACAAATATTCGTGTATATGCAAATTGCAATTTGTATAGGCAGTTAATGAAGAGATATTTTCTCCATCTGCTTTAGTTGAAGAATAAAAGTGGGTCGCTCCCAGTCCTTTTTGGTTCTGAGTCCTTAGTTATTTATTGGTCGCGGAAATGTGCCTGTTTCGATAATCCTTTTAGTTCTTGGTTTCGGTTCGGTTTCATAAGATTATCACTGGTTACGATAATCATTCAGTTCAGTTCGGGTATCGATACATTTGTCTGTTCTGGTAGGCCTAAGTTCTTGGTTCGAGTGGTGTTTCCCGGTTGGAGGATTCGCGTCTGATACCTCCGGTTGGAACTCCAATTTATGAGCTCTCTTTAAAGGTCTGTGAGGCTGTCCCTTTTGCAGCCTTCTGGAAATCTGTTGAAGAATTAAAAAAAAAAAAAAAACGAAAAAAATAGGAACAAAAACGTTTTTGTTGTAAATATGGTTTACAACTAGTATTGGCAGGTTATTTTTAACACAGTCTGTAGGCTGTTCCTTGTTCCTGTCCTAAGTGTTGACCTACGGGTTAAAATGTGTGTTTAAATGTCTATGTTGTTTGTGGGTTTTGTTGTAAATTGCGACGGCGCTATTTACAAGAAATGATTAGAGCACGCTGTTTTGTGTGGCCTGAGTGTTTGACTCCCCTTCTGTTTTGTGTCTGGAATGAGCTCAATGTATGTATGTGTATGGGTCACGTCCAATAGATGTAAATAAGGCTCCAAAGAAAAAAAATGAAAAAACGAAATTGCCTGTTCTTTAGACGCACGGTGTTAGATGTTCACAGCCAAGTCTTTTCAGCTGCAGTATATCTAATAAGAATGTTCATTCAGCCAGCACCTCTTTAGTTAAACACGGGTGGTGGAATTTTGCAAACAGTCCTTTTTAAATAAATATGGCGCAGTAATCTCACGCATTCCCAGTTAGGCAGCTGCGCCTAAGCTTGTGTGTTAATATGTATCTAAATAATAGGCTAGGGATATAGTGAGCGTTTTACATGTAGAACAGTCACAAATAGCAATAATTAGGTTTCATTAGGAGAAAATAATTGTTAATTATGAAAAATAATTATTAAAAACAAGTACTACAAAAATCGTTTTTTAATATTTGTGAAGCTTAACACTCATACTATGACCCCCTAGCATTAAAATGTTTGATTTAAGTTATGTTGTACCACAAAAATGACCAAACACTTCTGTGCGCAATTTCCCTTACCCTAGGCGCAAACAAGCTCATTTCTATAAGGTATAACGTAGTATTTTCAAATGTATGACTCATAAATTAGGTAGTAGACATTCTAGTAATACCCACTATGCAATAAAATTGTAGGATATTTATTTCTTAGTATCTAGAATACCAAAGTCGATTTTCAGATAAATAGACTGTTTTGAATGGTTTCAGGGCCCCTTTTTAAAGCGTCACTTCAGTAAAATGCATACATTTAGGTCATAATATATGTTTGCAGGTTGTGCCTTCTTATGATTCAGTGAGTCAATGTGTCATAGAAATTGTTTTAAATATAGTGAAATATTGAAGGTTATGTGGAAGTGGTTAAATCTACTGGCTTTGTCAGCTTCAGTTACCATGAGCAGGGGACTGGCAGAACCTGTATAACGTGTTCCAGCAATAGCGGCCGAGATGTTATCTTGTAAAGCTGTCTTGTTGACATTTGTGACCTTTTAATTAGGGCCTCGCCTGTGGAATGCAGCATGACATGGTTAAACATGCATTTGATGCTAACTTCAGCTGCCTCTTTGTATTTAAATCCCTGCCCCTGCCACGGTCCTGACCTGAGGTCACTTGAATAGCCTGACTTGCTCCGATAAATTTAATTCCTGCGCATGTCCATAATTTAAAAGTGTCTTCTTAAAGCGTTACAAATTTGACATTAGCTGGGATGGGGTTTTTGTTTTTAAACTAAAATGAGCAGAGGATGCAGGGCACATGTACAGCAAATGATGATTGCATTTTAGCCAAAGAATAAATAATAGCTCCAGCATGTTCCCACAAAACGCTTGTTGTTCGGTAAATTATGTCATCAACACATTTATCTCAAATTAGAAATACGGCGGGGCTGACACAGCATTGCATCCCGCTAATAATAATAAAAGGAACACTATTTAATTTGAAAAACTGCAGCCTCATTTGTCAGTACCCTGAAGGATTCTAGAGCCCACACGTGGTTTGCATAGCTCCCAGTTGCTTTCAAAATGCTGCACACAAGCGCTTTATATGAGATGTAGTTGATTGTATATGATTTAAATCTGTAACCTTCATTCATTGCAGGCTGGCTTGTTCTCATTTGCCGCATTCACATTACATCTGCGTTAAAAGCGCACATCTGAGATAATAAACAAATAGGAAAGGTATTCCTCATGCAAAATTGTAGCACCTGCACTTCATGTCTTACAAATTAAGCACTGTGTAAAATGAGGGAACATGATTTAAAAAGGGCAAATGCAAAAGTGATTGTTTTAAAAAAAATATCAAACATTCTGCTAAATGATCTGTAGAACTGGTATATGTGTGTCTCCATGCTAGGAACTAATTTTTTTTAGTTAAGTTTATATGACAAAAAGAAAAACGAAGTGTTACATTAAGTTTTAGATAGACGATAAGTAGAAGCCCTTCCCCAAAATTCTGCAACTTAAAGGCCTTAGGCCTGAGTGAGAATGGGCGTTTTTGCAAGGTACATGGACAAAAAGTTACAGGTAAATAATGAGAAGTTTTTTTGTATGTCACATTGTGTCATGTTCTGTAGTCTGATAAAAAGGGTTATAATTGATGTTGTGTTATGAAAAATGTGTGTGTCGTGTATCTTTTTCTGCTTCTTCCTACAGATGATTCATGGATTAATTCACAAGACACGTAAGTTGGCTGGTTGAAGAGACAATTTTTTGTAAGAGAAACATGTGTGTGTTTATGTTTTCATTTGTACATTTGGCCCACTGAAACGTGTTATTTGACACAGCGACATTATATTTGACTGCAGAGTATCAATTACCTGATGCCCTGCTGTCAAAAGGAGGGTTAGACTTGACAATTGAGATTGGGCTGCAGGTTTATAGTATAGTATGGTATTATGCATGACCGTTTATTCATATATGCTGTTTGTTTGTCTGGGCTGTTTTTTTCCTTGTGCTTGATATACAGCAAGTATATCTTATGGCTTGAGATGGCTTGATATGTGTATTTTTTTTAATCCCCTGTGCTGTGAAGGAACACATATGACGATATGTGTTATTTCACAATAAATTGGATGAATATTGTATTAAGATAAATTTCACAGATATGGACCTCATACTGTGAGCGAGTAAGGCAGCAGTTTTTCCAGTGCATGCCTAAATTTGGCTGTAATGATATTTAAGAAAACTTAAATGATATACTGGATCAAAGTGTGCCACCCGTTGTTAGTCACTTACTGCCCTTTTCCCTTAAGGACAGGCAGCTCTGCATTTATGTATCCTTGATTGGGCCTAAGGATGGAATTATAGATCCGTGACTAAAGGTGGCCTAATTTCGATATCGCATTTTTTGATCGCGTTTTTGATTAGCCTATGGATTCATTTTTTTTCTTTCCCTGAAGAGACAACTGAACATTAGTTAGAATTACCGTGTAGGGTATAAATTGTCAGCGGTAGAGTTAAATTTCTGTAACATTGGTCTTTCATGTATCCCCGTGCTCTTGGTGCTGCGTCACACGCCTTAGGCCACCCAAGCCCTCTTGTCCTTCCTATAGATTTTTCTTTTTGCTTCTTACCTGACCAATGTTGCATCATGTTTAGTTATTGAAGATTTTAGTTGTGTTCTACTTCCATTTTCCCTTCTCCATCTTCCTTTCACCAGTCAGCCCATTTATTATTATGGGTATATTGTTCATGTTCACACTTCTAAACTGCAGTGATGTAGTAGGAACCCCCCTTATGCCACATACATTCCCTTTTGATTGATCAGACTAGTTTTCGAGAATTTTCTTTAGGCCCACTTCAAATGTCTTTTCAGACTGACTGTCAGGATAGTGATAGCCTGGTTAATTGACCCAATACAAGTTTTCCATCTCAATAGGAGATATCTCAAGTTTACATTCTTTTTAGTACGACATATTTTTAATGTCTATTTTTAATTTTTCAGTTCTCTTCTGTTTCTGCTGTTTCAATTTTTTTAATTAGATGTGTTCTAATCATGCAAATACCAGGAATTTCTAGTGTTTGTTCTTTGTCTTCACATTTGATCATTAGCCTTTGTGTTGCATAGTGCACTTAATGCACATTTTTAAGGGACTTTTCTTCATGTCCTTGATAATCTGAATCATGTTATTTTTCTATTCGAGATGTTCTAGATAAGGAGTTTAGGAACACCTAGGCTTCATCATTAAGGAGAATTTGTATTTACCCCATTAAATAATGTATCCCATTAGATAATGCCACTGTGTGAGGGCATCCATTTAGGTTCCCATGACGTATTGCCACTCCTTTGCAGATTGCAGGCCACTTGCTTGCAGCTCTCTTGTCAAAAAGCCAACCCATGAACTGTTTTTATATCTGACTTGAAGGAAACTAACAATTGTGTTACACTTCCTATATCACTAGGTTCTGCGGGAATCTTCCAGAGTCAAAAAGGAAGAATGTTACCCTGCAGACCGGTGATCAAGAAAAAGTCTGGTCCCCATCAGTAAACATGGCAGACGACTACAGACTTCTTGGCCTTGCAATTCCTGACAGCAATCAGCAGCATGAACAGCAATCAGCAGCGTGAACAGCAATCAGCAGCGTGGGCAGCGGTCATCAGCATGGACAGCGATCATCAGCGTGCCTTCAGTGGTACCTCCTAAGCAAGCCATTTGTTTCATCAGAAGGCGTTGTAAAAAGAGAAAAAGTGCAAAGATGCGGAGGATCCCTGCTTCTGATGGCAGAACTGTCATCTACTTTGTTCAACTTGTTCAAACTGTCATGTGCTTGAACCTCTGACAGCGCGCGGTCCCCTGACCCCCCTTGGCCTGAGTTTTTGGCCTTTCCCCACACACACCTCTTTTTCTTTGCTCCAGCGGAAAGGCAGTGCACCTGAGAATATGAGTTTGGAAAATTCTGGTGCCCGTGAGAGAGCAGCTTGAGCGTCCTCTGACACTAAATAATGAGTGTTGGAGTCTGAAAGTGCTGCTGATCTTGCTGGCTTGTTTTTCAGTAGTGCTTGGATCTGCATGAAATGCTTTGTGCCCTTGATCAATGAAGGGCGCATCATCTGTAGTATCTGCCACGAAGAAGAGACACTGGTGCACTGCCTTGAGACATTGAGACTTTGTAATTGAGCTATGAGTGTTTGCCAAGAGGGCACTCCAACGGATACTGAGTCATGAAGAGCCTGAATGGAGAGGCCCAACGTGAAGAAGACACTGGAAGCGGATTTGATGGACAATAGAAGCCTGCCAGTAGAGGCTTTGACGGACTCTGGGTATTTTCTGTGAGCTTGTCTAGAATTGGAGTTTGGAAACTAATTTTTGCAGCTTTGCTAGCATTATTTTAAAGTACTATTCCCTTGAGTTGAAGCAGAATAACGTCCATTTCCTGTGAAAGAGTACCCCCTTTTCACCTCAGAGCATTAATGAGAGTCACCACTGTTTCACTTGAACATATGATGAATTACAGAAATACATAAGAATACCTAAAATGTACTAGATAATTTTAGGATTTACGTTTGCTTAGGGTTGTGGAAAATTATGATTTATTTGTAATAGCGGTCACTGCTTTGTTTATATGTTCCTAATAACGTGTTTTCTAGTGTGTTTTAAACATGGCGTTGTCTTTTATGGGTAGGATTGTTTTTTTTTCCTGCCCAATTCACATCTGCACCCACCTCCCACACCTATGTCTTTCTTCTACTTCTTTGCATCTTTCCAGATGTTACCCGAACACGGATAGTTAGGAGATCAGAGTTTACTGATAATTCCTTTTGTATCGTTTTCATCAACACCAGTTAGTAGTTGGACATCACTTATTGTTGGGTGTGTGGTCTTGTACCACATACTACAGATAGAGGCACTCCCTATTTTTGTCCTGCCATATATGGCCTTTGTTCTACTGCATGTGTAGGGAGACCTGTCCCGAGAGAGAGAGACGCTAGATAATAGGATTATGCTTCAGTAACATCTTGAGGATTTTTTTTATAAAATATAGATCTGGACCCAGACTAGCGTGAGTATAGGTTATTGCCTATGTAAGGGCAAAAGGGGCGTCTGAGGTTCTTTGAAATCTGAACCTGTGTTTAAAATATCATTATTCTGCTATGATTTTGATATCAGAGAAACGAAAATGACAAGTTTTATATGTGTGTGTATTTTCATCACGATACAATGATGAATGCAGAAGTTATTGACAAATTCATTCTGAGCCCACAGGTCTCCAGGTTGTGAGCAGCGTCCATTTTAGTTGTTGCCCTTTACATAGGCATATACATGAGCCAATGATTCTTAAAGGACACGTATTCCTTAGCTTGAGTTCTTCCTGACTCCCATTTGACCTGAACAGGCTGAATCTGCCTACGTGATGTTGGCCTCACCAAACCAGTCCATGCCCTCTAGTCAATCTATATTAAAGATCTGAGCAACTTGTTGTGTACATTGGCCTGAGCAAGATTAGAAGGCCGAATACAGTAGCCATGCCTGTTTATGACCCATAAGCATCCCTTATCCTACATTTCTATCTTCCACACCTGGCTCTGTTTCTCTGCTTCTGGGCTTTTACAATGGGGAGGTGACTGTTTATATGATGGGGAGGAAACCAGTTCTATTGTGAGCTTCTCCGGCCTGCACAGGAAAATATGTGAAGTTTGACATATGTTCATGATGGAAGATGGGTTGGTCAGTTTGGGCAAGTAGAATGGAATTCATAATTATAGCCTGCTTTGTTATGGTACCATGGGAGCGACCTACAATGATGTGTTTCACAGCAAGAATGTGAGCCTAGGGGCAAACTTTTTGTATAAAAAGCCTGCCTGAGAAAGCTCAGGCAGGCTCCCTCTTTCAATTGTAAAACTACGGTTGGACGACGAAGCCTCATAATTAATTATAATAAAGATGTCTTTTAATTTTACAGATTGCCTGTCAATTCCTTTGCTGCTTTATTATGCAAACTGCTGGATAGATCCCTGGTGGGGAGAGTGAGTCATTTTCTACTTTTCCTCAATTCCTTCTTTACCGCGATCTTTTCTCTGACTAGATCCCCGACTTTTGGAATCCAGACAGGTCTTGCTGGGACAGGTGGTGGTTCTTCAGTGGTTGTTGGCTGCTGTTTCAACTTTATGTTGCTCAGGTCTTTTCTTGTTTCATTTAAGTCCTGCAAAATAGCCAAACGATCTTTGATATCAAAGCTTTTTTCCTTCACCACTGAAGTCTGACTGTCGAGGTCTAAGACTAACATCCTAGTTCCAAATAATAATTCGTACGGACTGAATCCCTTCAGAGAATTTCTTGGCAGGTTATTTAAACTACGTTGGACACTTATTAGATCTTTGACCCACCCAGCTCCCGAACCTAATATCCTTTCTGTTATAGATAGCTTTATGCCTTGATTTTTTCTTTACACCATCCCGTATCCCTCAGGAAGGAAGTGAGAAGAGTCCCGCTGTGCTATGCTCATTTGGCCATGTTTCCCCTCACGCTGGAGGGCTAGAGTGAAAACAATGGTCAAACGTAGCATGCTCTTAGCGTATATGCCATTTAGACTCGCAAATCTTTGTATAACAGTCCAGACGTCAGCCGAGTGCTGGTGATCTACATTATAAGTGGAAACTAGCCTGTATATGTTAATCGGACGCTTTGCTTTTTACTGTTGATCTTTTCTGGAGTGAAACGACACGGTATTACACCGTTTCTCTCACCACTGCGATTTCTGTTACAGTTTGGGCAGTTCTTTACAAAAATGGTATGATGCAGGCTCATGCCTGGCCACCAGTACCTTGATTGTAATTCTTCCAGAGAATCTTTTAGTTTGAGGTGTCTTAGACCCTCGCCCATATGCGCGTCTGCTATTAACAAGTTTCTCCTGTCCATGTTTGGAATCACTCTATCCCCCACTCCAGGGATTCGAGCAAAAGGGACGGAGTTTGCATCGATTATGTATGTATAATTGAGTGGATAGTTGATCGGTAGCGCTGAGCAGTCGCCTTTTGATGACGTTTTCACCGCCAGCACTGTTTCACCGTCAATATACTTCACTGTACGCTTTTTTCTAGCTACGGAAGCCGATTTAGTTGCTACCGCTGTGGCTGTCTCAGCCAATGAATTCCCTGCAACGTGAACGCCATCACGCTGATGACTCAGTGAGTGTGTCACGTGAGTCTTTGGTAGTTCTTTTTGTAAAAGAGCTATTTGTTCCCAAAGCAGTTTTTGCTTTATTGTTGCACCTGTGTCATCTTTGTAACCGTTTTGAATCCATGTCTGCAAATCGTTGTTATATGATTTGACGCAGTAATATGAATCGGACACTATAAGTGTCGGGAATTCGCGATCCGCATTATCTAGCGCCATTTTCAATGCTATTATTTCAGTCTGTTGTTCTGAATTAGTTTCTACTGAGTGTGTTTTTGTTAATAGAGGTCTTAGTTTACCTCCGCGCCACACTTCTTTTGTAATCTCACATGTGGGGTTGTATGCTTGTTCTCCCCAAACGGAGGGTTGAGCATGTCCGTCTGTATAGATTACACAAGCGTATTGTCGTAAGGGCAGAATGTCGATTGGCAGAGGGAATGTTCTTTCATATTCTAGATTTTTTAGTTCCTCTAGTTCTGGATCAAAGTAGTAGTATACTTTGTCCGTTGTAATTGAAGTCCCCCATTGTATCCATTCCGGATTCAATGTTGTTGTTGGTAAATTACACGGTGTTGTTAATGCCTCAAAGGCTGATTCTGCTGTTCTGACTGTGATACGTCTACCGTCAGCTCGATCTTTTTCTCTAGCTATTGCGGTTTGAACTGCATGAACAATTTTTTCTTTAATGCTGAACTTCTTTTCAGCTTCTGTGTACAAGTGTGATTTGAATGCAATCGGTACCTTTTCTCCCTCATTAGAGGTCAGGTATGTGAATCCGCATCTTCCTGGATGACTCGAATCACAAGATTGCGTGTGTTATCACGTGTATCTAATTTTGTTTTAATAAACATGTCTGTTTGTAAGGATCTCAAAATTTCTGTGTGTATTTGAGTCCAATTGGTTCTTTTAAAATCTGGTTTTATTAGATCATAAAGGGGTTTGACCCTTTCTGCGTAATTTGCAATGTATGTTCTTCCGAAATTTAGGAAGCCTAGAATTGACTGTAGGTTTTTTAGTGTTCTAGGTGCTTGGAGTACGGCACATTTCTCTAGGAAATTGTCAGCCAGGCTTTTGCCTTCACTTGATAATTCATATCCTAAGAACAGGACTGTTAGATGGGCAATTCTGGATTTTTTAAAGTTGAATTTGTAACCCTCTGCTGCGAACCCAAGTATTATGGTGTTCACTCTCTTCAAGTGAGTATCCAAGTCATCATCTGTTAAGTATATGTCGTCAACATACGATAATGCTTCGTCATCATATGTTTGTAGTAATTCTGTTACTCTTGCTGAGAATACCCCTGGGCTATTCTTGTACCCCTGGGCTAACCGGCAGAATTGTTTTTGAGTGCCATTTATTGAGAACGCAGACAAATATCTGCTCTCTGGTGCTATGTTTTGACAAAAGAATCCATTAGAGATGTCTAATGTTGTTTTGTATTTTTTGCGCACTATGTTATTCATTAGTGCAGCACTATGCGAGTTTTGCACTGCAAAAGTTTTGCAACATGAGTTAAGGTGTCGGTAATCCAAAACTAGACGATATGAATTGTCTGGTTTGGAGACCGGAAACAAAGGGTTGTTCATTTGTGAGGTGCAAGTTTCAATCACCCCCTGGTATTTTAATTGATCTAGAATTTCTTTTACCTGTTTTTTAGCTTCTTGCTTAATTGGGTACTGTCTTTGTGCAGTAGGTTGTGATTTTAACTGGATTTTGTGAGGAGGAGAGTCCTCATCCCATCCTACATGATTTTTATATAAAGCAGGAGCTAGAGCTACTGCCCACTTTCTGGCAAGTGTATATTTTTTATGAATTGGGATATGATTTGCGAAGGCAGGCATAATTATTTCTTCGCCATGAGGGCACTCCCTGACAAACTCTGGTGGCCAGTCTTTTTCAGCTAGAAGGATGTCATAGCCCTTGGAGAGATTATCCCAAAATAGTCCCCTTATTTTTCTAGTCTTATCCCCTTCTATACGTAATGTTATTTCATATATTTTGTGAGGTTTGCTAACTCTGGTGTCTGCAGTTTCCACTTGAAGATATTCATTTGTGTCCACTGTCTCCAGATGATTCATAAGGACTTTGCGAGCTATGCTCACTTCTGCTGCGCTGTCTAGCATTGTCTGAGCCCATTCTCCGTTTTTCAGTTGTGTCCTCAGTATTCTCGGCATTGTTAACTACTTTAATACTGGCTACCTTCTTTTTTGGAAATTGTAATTTCGTTTTTAGATGAGCAGGTTCCTTGTCTTTGGACTTGGCGTGCTCTTCTCTTTGTTCTGATCGTCCTCTTCTTTCCGATTTCCGCGAGGAAGTCTGAAAAGATTGAGAGGGACGTGTATCAATGTCTTGATATCTATCAGGCTTCTTTATATTATCCCTATTTCTAAGGTTATATCTTTTCCCAGAGGGGTCACTTTGGGGTGACCTGTGTCTTTGGTTCGGAGATTTTTCTCTCCGCCTAGGAGACCTTCCTCTGGACTGGAATTTCTTTTCTTTAGGATTGGATTGTTTGTTTCCATCCCAGCTCTTTTTTTGTGATGTTGAATTATTATTAAAAAATATTTTTTCAGGACTTTCAATCAGTTGTGGTTTTACTGGTATTCCACCTAAACTATCTCTACCTAGTTCCTCATAGGATTTTTCTATAATTCTGGCAATTTCAGCTGGTTGGTCTGCTATATCTGTCTCCTTTAACCTCTGGCGGATCGCCACGTTTGCTGCTTCTCCCTTTATGTTGGCTAATAATATAGCCAAGACCTGCTTGAAGTCTTTTAGTAATTTCATACCAAGAGTTAAAGCGGGTTCTGGACCGTATTCGTCTTGAATTTGTTTTAGCACATCTGGTATTACCGAAATGGATGGAACACCGTGCGTTTTTGTGTAGATGGAAGCAAAGACTGTACCCCAAGTGTCACAGTCCTCCACGTGTGGTGCGATTCCCATTGGAAGACAGATAGTCAGAATCCTGTGTTTTTCTAACGGGGTGGTGTCTGGAAACACCGCCTCTATTTGGGTGATTTTTTGTGCTAACCAGAATGGTATTTGTTCCCGTTTAGCTGGTACTTTACCTAGGCAGGATTGTATGTTCTGTGGTGTAATTTTATTTGTGTTCCCCTGGTGAGGGGCCAGCTGTGGAATTTTAATTGCTGGTTGAATTGTTGAAGTCCGCATCACATATTGGACTAATTGTCTATGTACTTTTATTAATTGTTTTAGCTGTGTTAAAAGCTCTGGTGCAGGCATTCTTTCGATGTCTGGATGTGGTGTGTATCCGGCTAGGACCGGCCACGTTGCTCCTGGTCTACCTAAGGGACCGAGCCTGGTGATGTGATTATTATGTTTTAGGGCGCCATTAAATAAGAGCAGGTGCTCTTGAAATTTAAGTGGTACTTCCACCTCCTCGAAAGGAGTGTACTCATTAGGAGGTTCCTCTGTTTTGTAATAGTGGAAGTACTTTGTTACAGCATTTGCTGCTGGAAAATGTATCCATGAATAGTATACCTCTGTCTGCCGATATTCGTTTGCCTCAATTACGAATATGACTGTGCCACCTCTAGGTGTCAGTCCATTTTCTATAAGTTTTAAGGTTATAGATCTCCTTTTGATGACCGGGATGAGTATTATATCCGGGTCTGTTTCTTGCATAGTATTATCAGCTGCTACTATTTCAGCTGCTAATCTAGCTGTCTCTCTTTCTTCATCACTGTCTACCATTTTACCGACAGGAAGGTTATTACTTTTGTTTGCAGATCAGGTTTCTTATGGAAACAAAGATTAGATGCACAATATTTTGGAACAGTGTATCCTTCAATGTTGACTAAACCAAGTACCATACATAGGAGTTTCCTCCTGCGAGGTTTGGCGGATATTACCTTTCACCCACTCCAGACGTCTTTGGAGTATTATGGGAAAAAAGGGGTCTGAGTGAAAAAGCACGACTGAGTTACTCTAAATGTCTTACGTTAGTTTTATCACCCTTCCAAACACGTTGGGCGCCATGTAGTGTAGTTCCTATTATCCCAATAGGCTCTGCGCATTGGAATAATACCTTCAATAGTATAGGCCTAGACCAGACGTTAACTAGGTCTACTACTGTTGTTATTAGACCTAAAGTTTGGGGTTTGCCAGCTAGCTCAGAGTTCACTAGAAATTTTCTCGAATAGGCAAGGAGGAGTTGAACCTCCCTGGATAGACAAGAAGGGATTTAGTTTCTGACAACCATAGAACATGACAACTTTGCTCTCCCCTAATCAAGAGTGTATCTCTAGAGTCGTGTGAAAACAAAAGACGACTTATTTTACTCAGTCAGTACGTGCATTCTTAGTCTCACCAGATTGTAGAGAAAAGGAAGAGACGGGCGTGTTCAATAAAAGATGTTATTTATTGATCAGTCTCTTCTCTCATACAAGAGAAATGGATCGATATTATTGCAATACTTATGGTTAAGTAAAGTGCATACATTAAAAGCAGAAGTATAAAATAATACTGTAAAAACATTGATATGGTTTCTAAGCCATATGAAGGTTTAAAATTAATAAAATGAATACATACACGTATACATTTGACTAATCGTACTCAACTGGTGTTTCTAACTACGCCTACCCCGTGTACCTGACCTAAGCCTAACACGTGGGCGGGGATAGAAAGTTACAGTTTAAGTTAAGTTTGTTTTGCCAAGTGACTGACTAAAGAATTCTCTGCAAGGGGTTATTCAGTTCTGTACCTGGAATCTAGGATGAATGAGGGATGGTATCTCTCGTCTCTGGTCTCGATATTCCAGGCTGCCTGCGAGGGCTACCCGGAAGCGCCGGAGCTGGATTTCTCGGCAGGAGAAAAGGCAGCTTCTCGTTCTCAGCGCGTCAGGAAGGCGGGGCTGCGCCAGCGGGGTCTGCTCTGCTCTGGGCTTCGGCAAGTCTGGCTGCTCCGATCTCGTCACCACCGCGTGTGTTTGCATAGCGCAATATCGGTAATATTTATACCTTTAAGGTGCCGAGATTGACGTAAGGATGGACATAGATACGTCAATAAGGATGTCATACGACCTGGTCGTTAGCACATTCTTTTGCTGAAGTTCTCGGTGAAATCAAAACAATGGCCGCAGGGTTTTTCCCAGGTCTGTCATAGGTTTGATTTGTTTTGAGAACTCCGTATGCCTTATCAGGGGCTGGAGGAATATCGCTTGTCTAATTAGATGGCAAGCGTTATGACCTAATCAGATAACACGTTCCTGTGCCGTAGTGTGGCTTAATCAGATAACGGTTCCTGCATCATGGGGGTTTTCTGCCTCATGGGATGGCTGCTAGTTAACTTGTTAACCAGAATAGGGTCAGGAATAGGGGGATCGATACAGAACCTATAGGAATACATCACAACGGCGTTTTGGTTGGCAATGTCACGGCAGTTGGGTTTTTCTTTTACAGAATTACCAAATGTATCAGTTGTTTTTGTAAAATGTCTATTAAAAACAGATCCTTTAAAATATTTAAACGATCTAACGACAAATTATTTAAACACACATGATTATAAGATGTAGCCTTATTTTTGTTTTTAGGAGAGAACGTGCCTGCTGAAAAAAACATTATTTTTAAAAAGTGCATTGCAGAATATTAGGAATTTGCTGTGGGACACCTTGAAAACTTTCATACAGATTATTTGCACAAAACTTACAGTCAGTTGTTGTGTCCGAGTGGTTAAGGACATGGACTAGAAATTCATTGGGGTCCCCCCGCGCAGGTTCGAATCCTGCCAACAACGAGAAACTTTTTAACATCGGCTACAATTTCGGAAGTTAACCTTTAGAATTTCTTCCATGTCAGTTTTATAAATAGGTGGCTTATTTTGGTGTCACTATTGCCCTTTCACATATTTATTATCGCTACCCCTTTCATATCTTTGCTATAACTCTCATCCTACATTAGCGCTGGTGCAAACACTTCTAATTATTATACCCTGGCTCTCTCAGTCATACCATTCATGCACTTGAAACTTACTTTACCAGTAAAAGAAGCAAATAGAAAAATAAAACAAAAGTGCTTGCTGGATTAGGCAAACACACTTCATAAAACTGCATTTTCTTTTCTATTCTCCCCGTGTTACAAGCTTAACTGCTCCCTGTGTAATTTCTCTTAGCCTGCTGTCCCAGGAAGAGAATTTTATCTACAGGCTCTTTCCGTGTTTTTTTCCTAGTCTTTCTTTCCCTTTTCTTAGATTTGTAACTGTTCCTTTACGTGCTCTATTTAGGCGCCATTAATCTCATTTGAGCTCCTTGAACCTGCTGCTGTTTTCTCCACACCTCATACTGCCTTTTCCCTCTTTCTCTTTTTCTCTGAGGTTGGTGGCTACTTTCCAAAGCTTCTGATGCCCCAATGTTCCTTCATCTTGTTGTCAGACGTGAATTGGAAAAGCAACCAAATTAACAAGCCTTTACCACTCATACATGGCAGAGGTTTATACTTTAATTCAATGACCTAAGAAAAGCGTGTTGTGGGGCCCCTACGAGCCATGGTGCTTGCTTCATCATAATTAGGCACGCAGTCATTAGCCACAGCTCTGATCATGAGTCACTGAGGTCAGTTTCAATAATTCCTCAAAAACCTAACCATGCAGTCCCCCCTAACTGTGTAGTTATCTTGCTTTACTGCTGTTTGTGTGATTAGCTGGGAGGAGCTCACGGCAGCATCCTCCCTATAAAAGTGTAGATGGACCGCTCCTTAACTCTTTCTTGCTTCACATACAGATGGCTTGAGGAGGTACAGGGGAGATGCAGGTCTACTAGACAGAATAGAAGATCTGCGCCAGGTGTGTTTCTCTGCATTGGTGTCCCATCACAGGCCCACAAGTGTATGTGTGATCTTTGACTCCTGGCAGTTCACAAGCAGGCGGCCAGGAAACGGTTTCAGCCTATCAACCACTGAGGAGACAAAGCCTTTGTATAAGGAATGAGGAAGCAATGAACACATTCAGCCTATCACAGGAGTTCCCTGAGTGTTCCGAATTATAAATTCTCCATGTCACTGTATGTTATTGAGCCCAAGTAGCTTGCTGTGATCGTATAGTGGTTAGTACTCTGCGTTGTGGCCGCAGCAACCTCGGCTCGAATCCGAGTAACGGCATTGTGGTTGGCAATGTCACGGCAGTTGGGTTTTTCTTGTATAGAATTACCAAATGTACCAGTTGTTTTTGTAAAATGTCTATTAAAAACAGATCCTTTAAAATATTTAAACGATCTAACGACAAATTATTTAAACACACATGATTATAAGATGTAGCTATATTGTACCTACTGACATAAATTATCGTTCTTGAACCTATTTGCGGTGGGGGGAATGGAGCTCTCCCCAATGCCATTCAGAATGCAGTTGCAGTTGAGTGACCTGTGTTGTGGCTGTCTAGAGGGAATGCACAAATGTAGCTGTCTCGCAGCCCAATCCAGACGTCAATTGGAGACAGGGTTTCAGGCAAATAGAGCAGTAAGTGCAGAGAAATGCTCACTCTCTAAAAATGGCATTTATAAAATAGTAAAGTTAAATCCAACCTCACCAGTAAATAGGATTTATCAATAAATAAATAAAGCGGCTCCTCTCTGATATGGAATTACCCCCCAAAAAGTATAAGGGAATACCCAAAGACAGCTTTCAGAGTTCGTTGAGACCCACCAACTTCTCGACGAAACGCAGTTTGGCTTCAGGAAAGGGCATGGGACAGAGACCGCCCTGATTAAGGCCTCTGACGAGATCAGGGCAATCATGGATCAGGGGGGGGCGGCTGTCCTCATCCTTTTGGATTTGTCAGCGGCCTTTGACACGGTCGACCATGCCACCTTAGTCGACCGTGTCACAGCTCTGGGCATAAACGGTCCGGCCAAGGATCTCATTTCATCTTTCCTGGCAGACCGTACCCAGACTGTAAGGCTGGGAGATTTCTATTCACCCATCTCTGCACTTCCTTGTGGAGTCCCACAAGGTTCCTCGCTAAGTCCCATGTTATTTAACATCTATGTAGCGGACTTAGCGAGGGTAATAAAGGAATATGGAATACGGTTAACATCTTATGCAGATGATACCCAGCTGGTCCTGGGCATTCACAAGGACGGCTGCACAGTGGCAGCCAACTTTCAGAAAGCTATGCTTGAGGTCAGTACCTGGATGGCCTCTAACTGTCTTAGACTCAACTCGGGCAAGACCGAGGTTATGACCTTTGGAAAACTCTCTCCAGAATGGTCGACTAACTGGTGGCCGGAAAAGCTCGGCCACCCACCTGTCCCAGTGGAAAAAGCCAGAAACCTGGGAGTCATTTTTGACAGCAAGATGGTCTTCGACCTGCATACAAACAAGGTTGTGTCGTCTTCATTCTTTATCCTGAAAAAGATAAAGAAGCTGCTGCCTTATCTCCCTCCCTCAGCTGGGAAGACTTTGGTTTCTACCTTAGTCTTCTCCAAAATGGATTACGGAAACGCTCTCCTTCTCCACACCCAGAAGCGAGTCATAACAAAGCTGCAATCCATTCAGAATGCGGCAGCCAGGATTCTCCTGAGCATTCCTCGCCGCAATTCTACCACTCTTGGCATTCGTCAACTCCACTGGCTGAGAGTTGAGAGCCGCATCAAATTCAAGGCACTCTGTATTGCATATAAGGCAGTACACAACATAGGACCCAGGTTCCTGACGGAAGCCTTTCAGCCATATATTCCTAGACGGCAATTAAGATCGGCCAATACCAACCTTCTCACTGTGCCACGTACAAGAACCGCCACCTGGGGAGATAGACGTTTCTTGGTGGCCACCCCAAAGCTCTGGAATCTTTTGCCACAGTCCATCAAATCTGCCCCTAACCTGATGAGCTTCCGCAGGCTCCTAAAAACGTGGTTATTTAACCAGTAATAGGATCACTGACCCCAGTAGCTCCACAGCGCCGAGACACCCCAGGGTATTTGTTGCGCTATAAAAATTACGAAAATAAAATAAATAAATAAATAACCTATGAGAGGGGTAGACCTCACTGTAGTGAAAAATGTAATAGACTGTTTGGTACTACCAGGACATGCAAACTACCACAGTACATGTCTTACCTTTTACTTACATAGCATGATGCCCCTAGGACTACCTAGGGCCTACCTTAGGGGTTAATTATATGTAATAAAATTGGAGTTTAAGGCTTGGCAAGTAGTTTTAAATGGCAAGTCGAAGTGGCAGTACACTGCAGCACAGGCACTGCAGTAGCAGGCTTGAGACAGGTTTGAAATGCTACTTCTTTGGGCGGCACAATCAGTCCCTGGGTATATGGTATACCACTTTACAAGGGGCTTTCAAGTCAATTAAATCTGTCAGTCAGGTATACTCCAATTACACACATGATTAGGGAAGAAGCACGTGCACTTCAGCACTGATTAGTAGCGATGAAGTGATCAGAGTCCTAAGGCCAACAAAAAGATACAGCAAAATGAGTAGGTGAAAAGCAATAAGGTAGGGTTGAGGCCACCTTAAGAATGCAAGGTCTAACAAAAACAAACTAAGGATAACATGAGTAAAACATCAGGTTTCTCTACGGCATTTGGTGAGACAAGTGTGCCTTCTTTTATGTTCCATAAATGCAATCTTTCCCTGACCCCTTTATTATATAGCTCTTCAAGTAAAAAAGATAAAGCACTTACAAAGGAGCCTCAAATACTCAAAGATGGTAGACTTCTGTAATATGGGCCATAGACTAAAAGCAGCACGAAAACAGAGTGCAATAGGGTCCCAAAAACCTGAGTGCCACATGAGAGTATGCATGAAAGCCTATCCTTTTCCAAACTAGAGATATACTCATGCAATTTTTGTTTTTAGGAGAGAATGTGCCTGCTGAAAAAACATTATTTTTAAAAAGTGCATTGCAGAATGTAAGGAATTTGCTGTGGGACACCTTGAAAACTTTCATACAGATTATTTGCACAAAACTTACAGTCAGTTGTTGTGGCCAAGTGGTTAAGGCGATGGACTAGAAATCCATTGGGGTCTCCCCGCGCAGGTTCGAAGCCTGCCAACAACAAGAACATTTTTAACATCGGCTACAATTTCAGAAGTTAACATTTAGAATTTCTTCCATGTCAGTTTTATAAATAGGTGGCTTATTTTGGTGTCACTATTGCCCTTTCACATATTTATTATCGCTACCCCTTTCATATCTTTGCTATAACTCTCGTCCTACATTAGCGCTGGTGCAAACACTTCAAATTATTATACCCTGGCTCTCTCAGTCATACCATTCATGCACTTGAAACTTACTTTACCAATAAAAGAAGCAAATAGAAAAATAAAACAAAAGTGCTTGCTGGATTAGGCAAACACACTTCATAAAACTGCATTTTCTTTCCTATTCTCCCCGTGTTACAAGCTTAACTGCTCCCTGTGTAATTTCTCTTAGCCTGCTGTCCCAGGAAGAGAAATTTATCTACAGGCTCTTTCTGTTTTTTTTTTCCTAGTCTTTCTTTCCCTTTTCTTAGATTTGTAACTGTTCCTTTATGTGCTCTATTTAGGCGCCATTAATCTCATTTGAGCTCCTTGTACCGGCTGCTGTTTTCTCCACACCTCATACTGCCTTTTCCCTCTTTCACTCTTTCTCTGAGGTTGGTGGCTACTTTCCAAAGCTTCTGATGCCCCAATGTTCCTTCATCTTGTTGTCAGACATGAATTGGAAAAGCAACCAAATTAACAAGCCTTTACCACTCATACATGGCAGAGGTTTATACTTTAATTCAATGAGCTAAGAAAAGCGTGTTGTGGGGCCCCTACGAGCCATGGTGCTTGCTTCATCATAATTAGGCACGCAGTCATTAGCCACAGCTCTGATCATGGGTCACTGAGGTCAGTTTCAATAATTCCTCAAAAACCTAACCATGCAGTCCCCCCTAACTGTGTAGTTATCTTGCTTTACTGCTGTTTGTGTGATTAGCTGGGAGGAGCTCACGGCAGCATCCTCCCTATAAAAGTGTAGATGGACCGCTCCTTAACTTTTTCTTGCTTCACATACAGATGGCTTGAGGAGGTACAGGGGAGATGCAGGTCTAATAGACAGAATAGAAGATATGCGCCAGGTTTGTTTCTCTGCATTGGTGTCCCATTACAGGCCCACAAGTGTATGCCTTAAATTGAACTCGGATACGTCCGAGGTGGTCATCTTTGGAAACTTAACCCCAGATTGGTCCTCCCGCTGGTGGCCACAGTCCATGGGTTCACCTCCCACTCCCGTCAGCAAAGTGAGGAACCTAGGTGTCATGTTTGATGACCGTCTCACTTTCTCCCCCACGCAAATCAGATTGCCTCCTCCGCGTTCTACAAACTACGAATCATTAAAAAAATCCTCCCTTTCCTTCCTGCTTCAGCTGGTAAAACCCTGATCACGTCCTTGGTCTTATCCACCCTGGACTACTGCAATGCTCTATTCTTGAACTCCCAAGAGAGAGTCCTCAATAAGCTGCAAACCATTCAAAATGCTGCTGCCAGACTGCTGGGTGATATCCCCAAATTTCAATCAGTCTCAGGCACCATCAGAGAATTGCACTGGCTTTCCATCAGGAACAGAACTAAGTTTAAGGCTCTGTGCATTGTCTATAAGGCGTTGCACAACCAGGGACCAGCCTTTCTCACTCAACAACTTGTTCCCTACCGGCCCACCAGGTCCCTGCGGTCCTCTGATCGCCTCCAGCTGGAAGTACCCCGTACCAAACTGGTCTCATGGGGTGACAGAAGATTCCTCGTTTCAGCACCCAAGCTCTGGAACTCTTTGTCACTACTCATAAAGAACAGCCCCTCCCTATGGTCCTTTCGAAAGCAACTCAAAACGTGGTTATTTGACCAATAATTACATCCTCCTGTAGGGCTGAATTTAGCAGATACTAGCGCCGAGATGCCCATGGGCCTTCGTAGCGCTTTATAAATGTTTAAATAAATAAATATGTGTGATCTTTGACTTCTGGCAGTTCACAAGCAGGCGGCCAGGAAACGGTTTCAGCCCTACAACCACTGAGGAGACAAAGCCTTTGTATAAGGAATGAGGAAGCAATGAACACATTCAACCTATCACAGGAGTTCCCTGAGTGTTCCGAATTATAAATTCTCGATGTCACTGTATGCTATTGAGCCCAAGTAGCTCGCCGTGATCGTATAGTGGTTAGTACTCTGCGTTGTGGCCGCAGCAACCTCGGTTCGAATCCGAGTCACGACATTGTGGTTGGCAATGTCACAGCAGTTGGGTTTTTCTTTTACAGAATTACCAAATGTACCAGTTGTTTTTGTAAAATGTCTATTAAAAACAGATCCTTTAAAATATTTAAACGATCTAACGACAAATTATTTAAACACACATGATTATAAGATGTAGCCTTATTTTTGTTTTTAGGAGAGAATGTGCCTGCTGAAAAAAACATTATTTTTAAAAAGTGCATTGCAGAATTTCAGGAATTTGCTGTGGGACACCTTGAAAACTTTCATACAGATTATTTGCACAAAACTTACAGTCAGTTGTTGTGGCCGAGTGGTTAAGGCGATGGACTAGAAATCCATTGGGGTCTCCCGCGCAGGTTTGAATACTGCCAACAACTAGAAACTTTTTAACATCGGCTACAATTTCAGAAGTTAACCTTTAGAAATTCTTCCATGTCAGTTTTATAAATAGGTGGCTTATTTTGGTGTCACTATTGCCCTTTCACATATTTATTATCGCTACCCCTTTCATATCTTTGCTATAACTCTCGTCCTACATTAGCGCTGGTGCAAACACTTCAAATTATTATACCCTGGCTCTCTCAGTCATACCATTCATGCACTTGAAACTTACTTTACCAATAAAAGAAGCAAATAGAAAAATAAAACAAAAGTGCTTGCTGGATTAGGCAAACACACTTCATAAAACTGCATTTTCTTTTCTATTCTCCCCGTGTTACAAGCTTAACTGCTCCCTGTGTAATTTCTCTTAGCCTGCTGTCCCAGAAAGAGAATTTTATCTACAGGCTCTTTCCGTGTATTTTTCCCAGTCTTTCTTTCCCTTTTCTTAGATTTGTAACTGTTCCTTTTTGTGCTCTATTTAGGCGCCATTAATCTCATTTGAGATCCTTGTACCTGCTGCTGTTTTCTCCACTCCTCATACTGCCTTTTCCCTCTTTCTCTCTTTCTCTGAGGTTGGTGGCTACTTTCCAAAGCTTCTGATGCTCCAATGTTCCTTCATCTTGTTGTCAGACGTGAATTGGAAAAGCAACCAATTTAACAAACCTTTACCACTCATACATGGCAGAGGTTTATACTTTAATTCAATGAGCTAAGAAAAGCGTGTTGTTGGGCCCCTACGAGCCCTGGTGCTTGCTTCATCATAATTAGGCACGCAGTCATTATCCACAGCTCTGATCATGGGTCACAGAGGTCAGTTTCAATAATTCCTCAAAAACCTATCCATGCAGTCCCCCCTAACTGTGTAGTTATCTTGCTTTACTGCTGTTTGTGTGATTAGCTGGGAGGAGCTCACGGCAGCATCCTCCCTATAAAAGTGTAGATGGACCGCTCCTTAACTTTTTCTTGCTTCACATACAGATGGCTTGAGGATGTACAGGGGAGATGCAGGTCTAATAGACAGAATAGAAGATCTGCGCCAGGTGTGTTTCTCTGCATTGGTGTCCCATCACAGGCCCACAAGTGTATGTGTGATCTTTGACTTCTGGCAGTTCACAAGCAGGCGGCCAGGAAACGGTTTCAGCCTATCAACCACTGAGGAGACAAACCCTTTGTATAAGGAATGAGGAAGCAATGAACACATTCAGCCTATCACAGGAGTTCCCTGAGTGTTTCGAATTATAAATTCTCCATGTCACTGTATGTTATTGAGCCCAAGTAGCTCGCCGTGATCGTATAGTGGTTAGTACTCTGCGTTGTGGCCGCAGCAACCTCGGTTCGAATCCGAGTCACGGCATTGTGGTTGGCAATGTCACGGCAGTTGGGTTTTTCTTTTACAGAATTACCAAATGTACCAGTTGTTTTTGTAAAATGTCTATTAAAAACAGATCCTTTAAAATATTTAAACGATCTAACGACAAATTATTTAAACACACATGATTATAAGATGTAGCTTTATTTTTGTTTTTAGGAGAGAATGTGCCTGCTGAAAAAAACATTATTTTTAAAAAGTGCATTGCAGGATATCAGGAATTTTCTGTGGAACACCTTGAAAACTTTCATACAGATTATTTGCACAAAACTTACAGTCAGTTGTTGTGGCCGAGTGGTTAAGGTGATAGACTAGAAATCCATTGGGGTCCCCCCGCGCAGGTTTGAATCCTGCCAACAACGAGAAACTTTTTAACATCGGCTACAATTTCAGAAGTTAACCTTTATAATTTCTTCAATGTCAGTTTTATAAATAGGTGGCTTATTTTGGTGTCACTATTGCCCTTTCACATATTTATTATCGCTACCCCTTCCATATCTTTGCTATAACTCTCGTCCTACATTAGCGCTGGTGCAAACACTTCAAATTATTATACCCTGGCTCTCTCAGTCATACCATTCATGCATTTGAAACTTACTTTACCAATAAAAGAAGCAAATAGAAAAATAAAACAAAAGTGCTTGCTGGATTAGGCAAACACACTTCATAAAACCACATTTTCTTTTCTATTCTCCCCGTGTTACAAGCTTAACTGCTCCCTGTGTAATTTCTCTTAGCCTGCTGTCCCAGGAAGAGAATTTTATCAACAGGCTCTTTCCGTGTTTTTTTCCTAGTCTTTCTTTCCCTTTTCTTAGATTTGTAACTGTTCCTTTATGTGCTCTATTTAGGCGCCATTAATCTCATTTGAGCTCCTTGTACCTGCTGCTGTTATCTCCACACCTCATACTGCCTTTTCCCTCTTTCTCTCTTTCTCTGAGGTTGGTGGCTACTTTCCAAAGCTTCTGATGCCCCAATGTTCCTTCATCTTGTTGTCAGACGTGAATTGGAAAAGCAACCAAATTAACAAGCCTTTACCACTCATACATGGCAGAGGTTTATACTTTAATTCAATGAGCTAAGAAAAGCGTGTTGTGGGGCCCCTACGAGCCATGGTCCTTGCTTCATCATAATTGGGCGCGCAGTCATTAGCCACAGCTCTGATCATGGGTCATTGAGGTCAGTTTCAATAATTCCTCAAAAACCTAACCATGCAGTCCCCCCTAACTGTGTAGTTATCTTGCTTTACTGCTGTTTGTGTGATTAGCTGGGAGGAGCTCACGGCAGCATCCTCCCTATAAAAGTGTAGATGGACCGCTCCTTAACTTTTTCTTGCTTCACATACAGATGGCTTGAGGAGGTACAGGGGAGATGCAGGTCTAATAGACAGAATAGAAGATCTGCGCCAGGTGTGTTTCTCTGCATTGGTGTCCCATCACAGGCCCACAAGTGTATGTGTGATGTTTGACTTCTGGCAGTTCACAAGCAGGCGGCCAGGAAACGGTTTCAGCCTATCAACCACTGAGGAGACAAATCCTTTGTATAAGGAATGAGGAAGCAATGAACACATTCAGCCTATCACTGGAGTTCCCTGAGTGTTTCGAATTATAAATTCTCCATGTCTGTGTATGTTATTGAGCCCAAGTAGCTCGCCGTGATCGTATTGTGGTTAGTACTCTGCGTTGTGGCTGCAGCAACCTCGGTTTGAATCCGAGTCACGGCATTGTGGTTGGCAATATCACGGCATTTGGGTTTTTCTTTTACAGAATTACCAAATGTACCACGTGTTTTTGTAAAATGTCTATTAAAAACAGATCCTTTAAAATATTTAAACGATCTACTGACAAATTATTTAAACACACATGATTATAAGATGTAGCCTTATTTTTGTTTTTAGGAGAGAATGTGCCTGCTGAAAAAAACATTATTTTTAAAAAGTGCATTGCAGGATATCAAGATTATTTGCACAAAACTTAGAGTCAGTTGTTGTGGCCGAGTGGTTAAGGCGATGGACTAGAAATCCATTGGGGTCCCCACGCACAGATTTGAATCCTGCCAAAAACGAGAAACTTTTTAACATCGGCTACAATTTCAGAAGTTAACCTTTAGAATTTCTTCCATTTCAGTTTTATAAATAGGTGGCTTATTTTGGTGTCACTATTTCCCTTTCACATATTTATTATCGCTACCCCTTTCATATCTTTGCTATAACTCTCGTCCTACATTAGCGCTGGTGCAAACACTTCAAATTATTATACCCTGGCTCTCTCAGTCATACCATTCATGCACTTGAAACTTACTTTACCAATAAAAGAAGCAAATAGAAAAATAAAACAAAAGTGCTTGCTGGATTAGGCAAACACACTTCATAAAACTGCATTTTCTTTTCTATTCTCCCCGTGTTACAAGCTTAACTGCTCCCTGTGTAATTTCTCTTAGCCTGCTGTCCCAGGAAGAGAATTTTATCTACAGGCTCTTTCCGTGTTTTTTTCCTAGTCTTTCTTTCCCTTTTCTTAGATTTGTAACTGTTCCTTTATGTGCTCTATTTAGGCGCCATTAATCTCATTTGAGCTCCTTGTACCTGCTGCTGTTTTCTCCACACCTCACACTGCCTTTTCCCTCTTTCTCTCTTTCTCTGAGGTTGGTGGCTACTTTCCAAAGCTTCTGATGCCCCAATGTTCCTTCATCTTGTTGTCAGACGTGAATTGGAAAAGCAACCAAATTAACAAGCCTTTACCACTCATACATGGCAGAGGTTTATACTTTAATTGAGCTAAGAAAAGCATGTTGTGGGGCCCCTACGAGCCATGGTGCTTGCTTCATCATAATTGGGCGCGCAGTCATTAGCCACAGCTCTGATCATGGGTCACTGAGGTCAGTTTCAATAATTCCTCAAAAACCTAACCATGCAGTCCCCCCTAACTGTGTAGTTATCTTGCTTTACTGCTGTTTGTGTGATTAGCTGGGAGGAGCTCACGGCAGCATCCTCCCTATAAAAGTGTAGATGGACCGCTCCTTAACTTTTTCTTGCTTCACATACAGATGGCTTGAGGAGGTACAGGGGAGATGCAGGTCTAATAGACAGAATAGAAGATCTGCGCCAGGTGTGTTTCTCTGCATTGGTGTCCCATCACAGGCCCACAAGTGTATGTGTGATCTTTGACTTCTGCCAGTTCACAAGCAGGCGGCCAGGAAACGGTTTCAGCCTATCAACCACTGAGGAGACAAAGCCTTTGTATAAGGAATGAGGAAGCAATGAACACATTCAGCCTATCACTGGAGTTCCCTGAGTGTTTCGAATTATAAATTCTCCATGTCACTGTATGTTATTGAGCCCAAGTAGCTCGCCGTGATCGTATAGTGGTTAGTACTCTGCGTTGTGGCTGCAGCAACCTTGGTAAGAATCCGAGTTACGGCATTGTGGATGGCAATGTCACGGCAGTTGGGTTTTTCTTTTACAGAATTACCAAATGTACCAGTTGTTTTTGTAAAATGTCTATTAAAAACAGATCCTTTAAAATATTTAAATGATCTAACGACAAATTATTTAAACACACATGATTATAAGATGTAGCCTTATTTTTGTTTTTAGGAGAGAATGTGCCTGCTGAAAAAAACATTTTTTTAAAAGTGCATTGCAGGATATCAGGAATTTGCTGTGGCACACCTTGAAAACTTTCATACAGATTATTTGCACAAAACTTACAGTCAGTTGTTGTGGCCGAGTGGTTAAGGCGATGGACTAGAAATCCATTGGGGTCCCCCCGCGCAGGTTCGAATCCTGCCAACAACGAGAAACTTTTTAGCATCGGCTACAATTTCAGAAGTTAACCTTTAGAATTTCTTCCATGTCAGTTTTATAAATAGGTGGCTTATTTTGGTGTCACTATTGCCCTTTCACATATTTATTATCGCTACCCCTTTCATATCTTTGCTATAACTCTCGTCCTACATTAGCGCTGGTGCAAACACTTCAAATTATTATACCCTGGCTCTCTCAGTCATACCATTCATGGACTTGAAACTTACTTTACCAATAAAAGAAGCAAATACAAAAATAAAACAAAAGTGCTTGCTGGATTAGGCAAACACACTTCATAAAACTGCATTTTCTTTTCTATTCTCCCCGTGTTACAAGCTTAACTGCTCCCTGTGTAATTTCTCTTAGCCTGCTGTCCCAGGAAGAGAATTTTATCTACAGGCTCTTTCCGTGTTTTTTTCCTAGTCTTTCTTTCCCTTTTCTTAGATTTGTAACTGTTCTTTTATGTGCTCTATTTAGGCGCCATTAATCTCATTTGAGCTCCTTGTACCTGCTGCTGTTTTCTCCACACCTCATACTGCCTTTTCCCTCTTTCTCTCTTTCTCTGAGGTTGGTGGCTACTTTCCAAAGCTTCTGATGCCCCAATGTTCCTTCATCTTGTTGTCAGACGTGAATTGGAAAAGCAACCAAATTAACAAGCCTTTACCACTCATACATGGCAGAGGTTTATACTTTAATTGAGCTAAGAAAAGCGTGTTGTGGGGCCCCTACGAGCCATGGTGCTTGCTTCATCATAATTAGGCACGCAGTCATTAGCCACAGCTCTGATCTTGGGTCACTGAGGTCAGTTTCAATAATTCTTCAAAAACCTAACCATGCAGTCCCCCCTAACTGTGTAGTTATCTTGATTTACTGCTGTTTGTGTGATTAGCTGGGAGGAGCTCACGGCAGCATCTTCCCTATAAAAGTGTAGATGGACCGCTCCTTAACTCTTTCTTGCTTCACATACAGATGGCTTGAGGAGGTACGGGGGAGATGCAGGTCTACTAGACAGAATAGAAGATCTGAGCCAGGTGCGTTTCTCTGCATTGGTGTCCCATCACAGGCCCACAAGTGTATGTGTGATCTTTGACTCCTGCCAGTTCACAAGCAGGCGGCCAGGAAACAGTTTCAGCCTATCAACCACTGAGGAGACAAAGCCTTTGTATAAGGAATGAGGAAGCAATGAACACATTCAGCCTATCACAGGAGTTCCCTGAGTGTTCCGAATTATAAATTCTCCATGTCACTGTATGTTATTGAGCCCAAGTAGCTCGCCGTGATCGTATAGTGGTTAGTACTCTGCGTTGTGGCCGCAGCAACCTTGGTTCGAAGATGAGTTACGGCATTGTGGTTGGCAATGTCACAGCAATTGGGTTTTTCTTTTACAGAATTACCAAATGTACCAGTTGTTTTTGTAAAATGTCTATTAAAAACAGATCCTTTAAAATATTTAAACGATCTAACGACAAATTATTTAAACACACATTATTATAAGATGTAGCTATATTGTACCTACTGACATAAATTATCGTTCTTAAACCTATTTGTGGTGGGGGGAATGGAGCTCTCCCCCATGCCAATCAAAATGCAGTTGCAGTTGAGTGACCTGTGTTGTGGCTGTCTAGAGGGAATGCACAAATGTAGCTGTCTCGCAGCCCAATCCAGACGTCAATTGGAGACAGGTTTTCAGGCAAATAGAGCAGTAAGTGCAGAGAAATGCTCACTTTCTAAAAATGGCATTTATAAAATAGTAAAGTTAAATCCAACCTCACCAGTAAATAGGATTTATCAATAAATAAATAAAGCTTCGCCTCTCTGATATGGAATTACCCCCCAAAAAGTATAAGGGAATACCCAATGCTAACCTATGAGAGGGGCAGACCTCACAGTAGTGAAAAATGTAATAGACTGTTTGGTACTACCAGGACATGCAAACTACCACAGTACATGTCTTACCTTTTACTTACATAGAATGATGCCCCTAGGACTACCTAGGGCCTACCTTTTGGTTAATTATATGTAATAAAATTGGAGTTTAAGATGGCAAGTAGTTTTAAATGGCAAGTCGAAGTGGCATTACACTGCAGCACAGGCACTGCAGTAGCAGGCTTGAGACCGGTTTGAAATGCTACTTTTTTGGGCGGCACAATCAGTTTCTGGGTATATGGTATATCTCTTTACAAGGGGCTTTAAAGTAAATTAAATCTGTCAGTCAGGTATACTACAATTACACACATGATTAGGGAAGAAGCACGTGCACTTCAGCACAATGATTAGAAGCGATAAATTGATTAGAGTCCTAAGGCCAACAAAAAGATACAGCCAAATGCGTAGGTGAAAAGCAATAAGGTAGGGTTGAGACCACCTTAAGAATGCAAGGTCTAACAAAAACGAACTAAGGATAACATGAGTAAAACATCAGGTTTCTCTACGGCATTTGGTTAGACAAGTGTGCCTTCTTTTATCTTCCATAAATGCAATCTTTCCCGGACCCCTTTATTATATAGCTCTTCAAGTAAAAAAGATAAAGCACTTACAAAGGAGCCTCAAATACTCAAAGATGGTAGACTTCTGTTATATGGGCCATAGACTAAAAGCAGCACGAAAACAGAGTGCAATAGGGTCCCAAAAACTTGAGTGCCACATGAGAGTATGCATGAAAGCCTATCCTTTTCCAAACTAGAGATATACTCATGCAATTTTTGTTTTTAGGAGAGAATGTGCCTGCTGAAAAAAACATTATTTTTAAAAAGTGCATTGCAGGATATCAGGAATTTGCTGTGGGACACGTTGAAAACTTTCATACAGATTATTTGCACAAAACTTACAGTCAGTTGTTGTGGCCGAGTGGTTAAGGCGATGGACTAGAAATCCATTGGGGTCCCCCCGCGCAGGTTCGAATCCTGAAAACAACGAGAAACTTTTTAACATCGGCTACAATTTCAGAAGTTAACCTTTAGAATTTCTTCCATGTCAGTTTTATAAATAGGTGGCTTATTTTGGTGTCACTATTGCCCTTTCATATATTTATTATCGCTACCCCTTTCATATCTTTGCTATAACTCTCGTCCTACATTAGCGCTGGTGCAAACACTTCAAATTATTATACCCTGGCTCTCTCAGTCATACCATTCATGCACTTGAAACTTACTTTACCAATAAAAGAAGCAAATAGAAAAATAAAACAAAAGTGCTTGCTGGATTAGGCAAACACACTTCATAAAACTGCATTTTCTTTTCTATTCTCCCCGTGTTACAAGCTTAACTGCTCCCTGTGTAATTTCTCTTAGCCTGCTGTCCCAGGAAGAGAATTATATCTACAGGCTCTTTCCGTGTTTTTTTCCTAGTCTTTCTTTCCCTTTTCTTAGATTTGTAACTGTTCCTTTATGTACTCTATTTAGGCGCCATTAATCTCATTTGAGCTCCTTGTACCTGCTGCTGTTTTCTCCACACCTCATGCTGCCTTTTCCCTCTTTCTCTCTTTCTCTGAGGTTGGTGTCTACTTTCCAAAGCTTCTGATGCCCCAATGTTCCTTCATCTTGTTGTCAGACGTGAATTGGAAAAGCAACCAAATTAACAAGCCTTTACCACTCATACATGGCTGAGGTTTATACTTTAATTCAATGAGCTAAGAAAAGCGTGTTGTGGGGCCCCTACGAGCCATGGTGCTTGCTTCATCATAATTGGGCACGCAGTCATTAGCCACAGCTCTGATCATGGGTCACTGAGGTCAGTTTCAATAATTCCTCAAAAACCTAACCATGCAGTCCCCCCTAACTGTGTAGTTATCTTGCTTTACTGCTGTTTGTGTGATTAGCTGGGAGGAGCTCACGGCAGCATCCTCCCTATAAAAGTGTAGATGGACCGCTCCTTAACTCTTTCTTGCTTCACATACAGATGGCTTGAGGAGGTACAGGGGAGATTTAGGTCTACTAGACAGAATAGAAGATCTGCGCCAGGTGTGTTTCTCTGCATTGGTGTTCCATCACAGGCCCACAATTGTATGTGTGATCTTTGACTCCTGGCAGTTCACAAGCAGGCGGCCAGGAAACAGTTTCAGCCTATCAACCACTGAGGAGACAAAGCCTTTGTATAAGGAATGAGGAAACAATGAACACATTCAGCCTATCACAGGAGTTCCCTGAGTGTTCCGAATTATAAATTCTCCATGTCACTGTATGTCATTGTACCCAAGTAGCTCGTCGTGATCGTATAGTGGTTAGTACTCTGCATTGTGGCTGCAGCAACCTCGGTTTGAATCTGAGTCACGGCATTGTGGTTGGCAATGTCACGGCAGTTGGGTTTTTCTTTTACAGAATTACCAATTGTACCAGTTGTTTTTGTAAAATGTCTATTAAAAACAGATCCTTTAAAATATTTAAACGATCTAACGACAAATTATTTAAACACACATGATTATAAGATGTAGCTATATTGTACCTACTGACATAAATTATCGTTCTTGAACCTATTTACGGTGGGGGAATGGAGCTCTCCCCCATGCCAATCAGAATGCAGATGAATGCAGTTGCATTTGAGTGACCTGTGTTGTGGCTGTCTAGAGGGAATGCACAAGTGTAGCTGTCTCGCAGCCCAATCCAGACGTCAATTGGAGACAGGTTTTCAGGCAAATAGAGCAGTAAGTGCAGAGAAATGCTCACTCTCTAAAAATGGCATTTATAAAATAGTAAAGTTAAATCCAACCTCACCAGTAAATAGGATTTATCAATAAATAAATAAATCTTCTGCTCTCTGATATGGAATTACCCCCCAAAAAGTATAAGGGAATACCCAATGCTAACCTATGAGAGGGGCAGACCTCACAGTAGTGAAAAATGTAATAGACTGTTTGGTACTACCAGGACGTGCAGACCACCACAGTACATGTCTTACCTTTTACTTACATAGCATGATGCCCCTAGGACTACCTAGGGCCTACCTTTTGGTTAATTATATGTAATAAAATTGGAGTTTAAGGCTTGGCAAGTAGTTTTAAATGGCAAGTCGAAGTGGCAGTACACTGCAGCACAGGCACTGCAGTAGCAGGCTTGAGACAGGTTTGAAATGCTACTTTTTTGGGCGGCACAATCAGTTCCTGGGTATATGGTATACCACTTTACAAGGGGCTTTCAAGTCAATTAAATCTGTCAGTCAGGTATACTCCAATTACACACATGATTAGGGAAGAAGCACGTGCACTTCAGCACTGATTAGTAGCGATAAAGTGATCAGAGTCCTAAGGCCAACAAAAAGATACAGCAAAATGCGTAGGTGAAAAGCAATAAGGTAGGGTTGAGGCCACCTTAAGAATGCAAGGTCTAACAAAAACAAACTAAGGATAACATGAGTAAAACATCAGGTTTCTCTACGGCATTTGGTGAGATAAGGGTGCCTTCTTTTATCTTCCATAAATGCAATCTTTCCCTGACCCCTTTATTATATAGCTCTTCAAGTAAAAAAGATAAAGCACTTACAAAGGAGCCTCAAATACTCAAAGATGGTAGACTTCTGTAATATGGGCCATAGACTAAAAGCAGAACGAAAACAGAGTGCAATAGTGTCCCAAAAACTTGAGAGCCACATGAGAGTATGCATGAAAGCCGATCCTTTTCCAAACTAGAGATATACTCATGCAATTTTTGTTTTTAGGAGAGAATGTGCCTGCTGAAAAAAACATTATTTTAAAAAAGTGAATTGCAGAATACAAGGAATTTGCTGTGGGACACCTTGAAAACTTTCATACAGATTATTTGCACAAAACTTACAGTCAGTTGCTGTGGCCGAGTGGTTAAGGCGATGGACTAGAAATCCATTGGGGTCTCCCTGCGCAGGTTCGAATCCTGCCAATAACGAGAAACTTTTAACATCGGCTACAATTTCAAAAGTTAACCTTTAGTATTTCTTCCATGTCAGTTTTATAAATACGTGGCTTATTTTGGTGTCACTATTGCCCTTTCACATATTTATTATCGCTACCGCTTTCATATCTTTGCTATAACTCTCGTCCTACATTAGCGCTGGTGCAAACGCTTCAAATTATTATACCCTGGCTCTCTCAGTCATACCTGGGCATGCACTTGAAACTTACTTTACCAATAAAAGAAGCAAACAAAAATAAAACAAAAGTGCTTGCTTGATTAGGCAAACACACTTCATAAAACTGCATTTTCTTTTCTATTCTCCCCGTGTTACAAGCTTAACTGCTCCCTGTGTAATTTCTCTTAGCCTGCTGTCCCAGGAAGAGAATTTTATCTACAGGCTCATTCTGTGTTTTTTTCCTAGTCTTTCTTTCCCTTTTCTGAGATTTGTAACTGTTCCTTTACGTGCTCTATTTAGGCGCCATTAATCTCATTTGAGCTCCTTGTACCTGCTGCTGTTTTCTCCACACCTCATACTGCCTTTTCCCTCTTTCTCTCTTTCTCTAAGGTTGGTGGCTACTTTCCAAAGCTTCTGATGCCCCAATGTTCCTTCATCTTGTTGTCAGACGTGAATTGGAAAAGCAACCAAATTACCAAGCATTTACCACTCACACATGGCAGAAGTTTATAATTTAATTCAGTGAGCTAAGAAAAGCGTGTTGTGGGGCCCCTACGAGCCATGGTGCTTGCTTCATCATAATTAGGCACGCAGTCGTTAGCCACAGCTCTGATCATGGGTCACTGAGGTCAGTTTCAATAATTCCTCAAAAACCTAACCATGCAGTCCCCCCTAACTGTGTAGTTATCTTGCTTTACTGCTGTTTGTCTGATTAGCTGGGAGGAGCTCACGGCAGCATCCTCCCTATAAAAGTGTAGATGGACCGCTCCTTAACTCTTTCTTGCTTCACATACAGATGGCTTGAGGAGGTACAGGGGAGATGCAGGTCTAATAGACGGAATAGAAGATCTGTGTCAGGTGTGTTTCTCTGCATTGGTGTCCCATCACAGGCCCACAAGTGTATGTGTGATCTTTGACTCCTGGCAGTTCACAAGCAGGCCGCCAGGAAACGGTTTCAGCCTATCAACCACTGAGGAGACAAAGCCTCTGTATAAGGAATGAGGAAGCAATTAACACATTCAGCCTATCACAGGAGTAGCCCTGAGTGTTCCAAATTATAAATTCTCCATGTCACTGAATGTTATTGACCCCGAGTAGCTCGCCGTGATCGTATAGTGGTTAGTACTCTGCGTTGTGGCTGCAGCAACCTTGGTTCGAATCCGAGTCACGGCATCGTGGTTGGCAATGTCACCGCAGTTGGGTTTTTCTTTTACAGAATTACCAAATGTACCAGTTGTTTTTGTAAAATGTCTATTAAAAACAGATCCTTTTAAATATTTAAACAACCTAACGACAAATTATTTAAACACACATGATTATAAGATGTAGCTATATTGTACATACTGACATAAATTATCGTTCTTGAACCTATTTGCGGTGGGGGGAACAGAGCTCTCCCCCATGCCAATCAGAATGCAGATGAATGCAGTTGCAGTTGAGTGACCTGTGTTGTGGATGTCTAGAGGGAATGCACAAATGTAGCTGTCTCGCAGCCCAATCCAGACGTCAATTGGAGACAGGTTTTCAGGCAAATAGAGCAGTAAGTGCAGAGAAATGCTCACTCTCTAAAAATGGCATTTATAAAATAGTAAAGTTAAATCCAACCTCACCAGTAAATAGGATTTATCAATAAATAAATAAAGCTTCTCCTCTCTGATAGGGAATTACCCCCCAAAAAGTATAAGGGAATACCCAATGCTAACCTATGAGAGGGGCAGACCTCAAAGTAGTGAAAAATGTAATAGACTGTTTGGTACTACCAGGACATGCAAACTACCACAGTACATGTCTTACCTTTTTCTTACATAGCATGATGCCCCTAGGACTACCTAGGGCCTACCTTAGGGGCTAATTATATGTAATAAAATTGAAGTTTAAGGCTTAGCAAGTAGTTTTAAATGGCAAGTTGAAGTGGCAGTACACTGCAGCACAGGCACTGCAGTAGCAGGCTTGAGACAGGTTTGAAATGCTACTTCTTTGGTCGGCGCAATCAGTCCCTGAGTATATGTTCTACCACTTTACAAGGGGCTTTCAAGTAAATTAAATCTGTCAGTCAGGTATACTCCAATTACACACATGATTAGGGAAGAAGCACGTGCACTTCAGCACTGATTAGTAGCGATAAAGTGATCAGAGTCCTACGGCCAACAAAAAGATACAGCAAAATGCGTAGGTGAAAAGCAATAAGGTAGGGTTGAGGCCACCTTAAGAATGCAAGGTCTAACAAAAACAAACTAAGGATAACATGAGTAAAACATCAGGTTTCTCTACGGCATTTGGTGAGATAAGGGTGCCTTCTTTTATCTTCCATAAATGCAATCTTTCCCTGACCCCTTTATTATATAGCTCTTCAAGGAAAAAAGATAAAGCACTTACAAAGGAGCCTCAAATACTCAAAGATGGTAGACTTCTGTAATATGGGCCATAGACTAAAAGCAGCACGAAAACAGAGTGCAATAGGGTCCCAAAAACTTGAGTGCCACATGAGAGTATGCATGAAAGCCTATCCTTTTCCAAACTAGAGATATACTCATTCAATTTTTGTTTTTAGGAGAGAATGTGCCTGCTGAAAAAACCATTATTTTTAAAAAGTGCATTGCAGAATATCAGGAATTTGCTGTGGAACACCTTGAAAACTTGCATACAGATTACTTGCACAAAACTTACAGTCAGTTGTTGTGGCCGAGTGGTTAAGGTGATGGACTAGAAATCCATTGGGGTCTCCCTGCGCAGGTTTGAATCCTGCCAACAACGAGAATCTTTTTAACATCGGCTACAATTTCAGAAGTTAACCTTTAGTATTTCTTCCATGTCAGTTTTATAAATAGGTGGCTTATTTTGGTGTCACTATTGCCCTTTCACATATTTATTATCGCTACCCCTTTCATATCTTTGCTATAACTCTCGTCCTACATTAGCGCTGGTCTAAACGCTTCAAATTATTATACCCTGGCTCTCTCAGTCATACCATTCATGCACTTGAAACTTACTTTACCAATAAAAGAAGCAAGTAGAAAAATAAAATAAAAGTGCTTGCTGGATTAGGCAAACACACTTCATAAAACTGCATTTTCTTTTCTATTCTCCCCATGTTACAAGCTTAACTGCTCCCTGTGTAATTTCTCTTAGCCTGCTGTCCCAGGAAGAGAATTTTATCCACACGCTCTTTCTGTGTTTTTTCCTAGTCTTTCTTTCCCTTTTCTTAGATTTGTAACTGTTCCTTTACGTGCTCTATTTAGGCGCCATTAATATCATTTGAGCTCCTTGTACCTGCTGCTGTTTTCTCCACACCTCCTACTGCCTTTTCCCTCTTTCTCTCTTTCTCTGAGGTTGGTGGCTACTTTCCAAAGCTTCTGATGCCCCAATGTTCCTTCATCTTGTTGTCAGACATGAATTGGAAAAGCAACCAAATTAACAAATCATTACCACTCACACATGGCAGAAGTTTATACTTTAATTCAATGAGCTAAGAAAAGCGTGTTGTGGGGCCCCTACGAGCCATGGTGCTTGCTTCATCATAATTAGGCACGCAGTCATTAGCCACAGCTCTGATCATGGGTCACTGAGGTCAGTTTCAATAATTCCTCAAAAACCTAACCATGCAGTCCCCCTAACTGTGTAGTTATCTTGCTTTACTGCTGTTTGTGTGATTAGCTGGGAGGAGCTCACGGCAGCATCCTCCCTATAAAAGTGTAGATGGACCTCTCCTTAACTCTTTCTTGCTTCACATACAGATGGCTTGAGGAGGTACAGGGGAGATGCAGGTCTAATAGACAGAAAAGAAGATCTGCGCCAGGTGTGTTTCTCTGCATTGGTGTCCCATCACAGGCCCACAAGTGTATGTGTGATCTTTGACTCCTGGCAGTTCACAAGCAGGCGGCCAGGAAACGGTTTCAGCCTATCAACCACTGAGGAGACAAAGCCTTTGTATAAGGAATGAGGAAGCAATGAACACATTCAGCCTATCACAGGAGTAGCCCTGAGTGTTCCGAATTATAAATACTCCATGTCACTGTATGTTATTGAGCCCAAGTAGCTCTCCGTGATCGTATAGTGGTTAGTACTCTGCGTTGTGGCTGCAGCAACCTCAGTTCGAATCCGAGTCACGGCATTGTGGTTGGCAATGTCACAGCAGTTGGGTTTTTCTTTTACAGAATTACCAAATGTACCAGTTGTTTTTGAAAAATGTCTATTAAAACAGATCCTTTTCAATATTTAAAAGATCTAACGACAAATTATTTAAACACACATGATTATAAGATGTAGCTATATTGTACCTACTGACATAAATTATCGTTCTTGAACCTATTTGCGGTGGGGGGAACGGAGCTCTCCCCCATGCCAATCAGAATGCAGATGAATTCAGTTGCAGTTGAGTGACCTGTGTTGTGGCTGTCTAGATGGAATGCACAAATGTAGCTGTCTCGCAGCCCAATCCAGACGTCAATTGGAGACAGGTCACCCAGGCCCTCGTCACCAGCCGACTGGACTACGGCAACGCCCTCTACGCCGGAACCATCGCCAAGCTCCAGAAGAGAGTCCAGCGGATCCAGAACGCCTCAGCCAGACTCATCCTTGACATCCCACGAAACAGCCACATCTCCGGACACCTAAGAGACCTTCATTGGCTTCCCGTCAACAAGAGAATCACCTTCCGCCTCCTCACCCACGCACACAAAGCCCTACACGATCAAGGCCCGAGCTACCTCAACACCCGAATCAACTTCCACGCTCCCAAACGTCACCTCCGCTCAGCCATCCGCGCTCTCGCCACCGTCCCACGCATCCGCAGAGCGACAACAGGAGGAAGGTCCTTCTCCTACCTGGCCGCCAAGACCTGGAACTCCCTCCCAGCCGACCTGCGCCTGACCCAAGACCACCTCTCCTTCAGGAAGAAGCTCAAGACCTGGCTGTTCGAGCAGTAACGGCACCCCCCCCCCCCCCCCAAGCGCCTTGAGACCCTACGGGTAAGTAGTGCGCTCTATAAATGTCACTGATTGATTGATTGATTGAGGTTTTCAGTCAAATAGAGCAGTAAGTGCAGAGAAATGCTCACTCTCTAAAAATGGCATTTATAAAATAGTAAAGTTAAATCCAACCTCACCAGTAAATAGGATTTATCAATGAATAAATACAGCTTCTCCTCTCTGATATGGAATTACCCCCCAAAAAGTATAAGGGAATACCCAATCTTAACCTATGAGAGGGGCAGACCTCACAGTAGTGAAAAATGTAATAGACTGTTTGTTACTACCAGGACATGCAAACTACCACAGTACATGTCTTACCTTTTACTTACATAGCATGTTGCCCCTAGGACTACCTAGGGCCTACCTTAGGGGTTAATTATATGTAATAAAATTGGAGTTTAAGGCTTGGCAAGTAGTTTTCAATGGCAAGTCGAAGTGGCAGTACACTGCAGCACAGGCACTGCAGTAGCAGGCTTGAGACAGGTTTGAAATGCTACTTCTTTGGGCGGCACAATCAGTCCCTGGGTATATGGTATACCACTTTACAAGGGGCTTTCAAGTAAATTAATTCTGTCAGTCAGGTATACTCCAATTACACACATGATTCGGGAAGAAGCACGTGCACTTCAGCACTGATTAGTAGCGATAAAGTGATCAGAGTCCTAAGGCCAACAAAAAGATACAGCAAAATGCGGAGGTGAAAAGCAATAAGGTGGGGTTGAGACCACCTTAAGAATGAAAGGTCTAACAAAAACGAACTAAGGATAACGTGAGTAAAACATCAGGTTTCTCTACGGCATTTGGTGAGACAAGTTTGCCTTCTTTTATCTTCCATAAATGCAATCTTTCCCTGACCCCTTTATTATATAGCTCTTCACGGAAAAAAGATAAAGCACTTACAAAGGAGCCTCAAATACTCAAAGATGGTAGACTTCTGTAATATGGGCCATAGACTAAAAGCAGCACGAAAACAGAGTGCAATAGGGTCCGAAAAACTTGAGTGCCACATGAGAGTATGCATGAAAGCCTATCCTTTTCCAAACTAGAGATATACTCATGCAATTTTTGTTTTTAGGAGAGAATGTGCCTGCTGAAAAAAACATTATTTTTAAAAAGTGCATTGCAGAATATCAGGAATTTGCTGTGGGACACCTTGAAAACTTTCATACAGATTATTTGCACAAAACTTACAATCAGTTGTTGTGGCCGAGTGGTTAAGGCGATGGACTAGAAATCCATTGGGGTCTCCACGCGCAGGTTCGAATCCTGCCAACAACGAGAATTTTTTTTAACATCGGTTACAATTTCAGAAGTTAACCTTTAGTATTTCTTGCATGTCAGTTTTATAAATAGGTGGCTTATTTTGGTGTCACTATTGCCCTTTCACATATTTATTATCGCTACCGCTTTAATATCTTTGCTATAACTCTCGTCCTACATTAGCGCTGGTGCAAACGCTTCAAATTATTATACCCTGGCTCTCTCAGTCATACCTGTGCATGCACTTGAAACTTACTTTACCAATAAAAGAAGCAAACAGAAAAATAAAATAAAAGTGCTTGCTGGATTAGGCAAACACACTTCATAAAACTGCATTTTCTTTTCTATTCTCCCCGTGTTACAAGCTTAACTGCTCCCTGTGTAATTTCTCTTAGCCTGCTGTCCCAGGAAGTGAATTTTATCTACAGGCTCTTTCTGTGTTTTTTTCCCAGTCTTTCTTTCCCTTTTCTGAGATTTGTAACTGTTCCTTTACGTGCTCTATTTAGACGCCATTAATCTCACTTGAGCTCCTTGTACCTGCTGCTGTTTTCTCCACACCTCATACTGCCTTTTCCCTCTTTCTCTCTTTCTCTGAGGTTGGTGGCTACTTTCCAAAGATTCTGATGCCCCAATGTTCCTTCATCTTGTTGTCAGGCGTGAAATGGAAAAGCAACCAAATTAACAAGCATTTACCACTCACACATGGCAGAAGTTTATACTTTAATTCAATGAGCTAAGAAAAGCGTGTTGTGGGGCCCCTACGAGCCATGGTGCTTGCTTCATCATAATTAGGCACGCACTCATTAGCCACAGCTCTGATCATGGGTCACTGAGGTCAGTTTCAATAATTCCTCAAAAACCTAACCATGCAGTCCCCCTAACTGTGTAGTTATCTTGCTTTACTGCTGTTTGTGTAATTAGCTGTGAGGAGCTCACGGCAGCATCCTCCCTATAAAAGTGTAGATGGACCTCTCCTTAACTCTTTCTTGCTTCACATACAGATGGCTTGAGGAGGTACAGGGGAGATGCAGGTCTAATAGACAGAATAGAAGATCTGCGCCAGGTGTGTTTCTCTGCATTGGTGTCCCATCACAGGCCCACAAGTGTATGTGTGATCTTTGACTTCTGGCAGTTCACAAGCAGGCGGCCAGGAAACGGTTTCAGCCTATCAACCACTGAGGAGACAAAGCCTTTGTATAAGGAATGAGGAAGCAATGAACACATTCAGCCTATCACAGGAGTAGCCCTGAGTGTTCCGAATTATAAATTCTCCATGTCACTATATGTTATTGAGCCCAAGTAGCTCGCCGTGATCGTATAGTGGTTAGTACTCTGCGTTGTGGCCGCAGCAACCTCGGTTCGAATCCGAGTCACGGCATTGTGGTTGGCAATGTCATGGCAGTTGGGTTTTTCTTTTACAGAATTACCAAATGTACCAGTTGTTTTTGTAAAATGTCTATTAAAACAGATCCTTTTAAATATTTAAACAATCTAACGACAAATTATTTAAACACACATTATTATAAGATGTAGCTATATTGTACCTACTGACATAAATTAATCAATCAATCAATCAATCAATCATGCCATTTGTATAGCGCACTACTCACCCGGGAGGGTCTCAAGGCGCTTGGGGGGAGGGGTATGCTACTGCTCGAACAGCCAGGTCTTGAGTTGTTTCCTGAAGGCGAGATGGTCCTGGGTCAGCCGAAGGTGGTTGGGGAGGGAGTTCCAAGTCTTGGCAGCCAGGTAAGAGAAGGATCTTCCTCCGGCGGTGGCTCTTCGGATGCGTGGTACGGCTGCGAGGGCGAGGCTGGTGGACCGTAGCTGGCGGGTGGGCGTGTAGAAGGTCAGGTGGTCGTTGAGGTACTTGGGGCCCAGGTCGTGGAGAGACTTGTGTGTGTTGGTGAGGAGCCGGAACGTGATCCTCTTGTCGACGGGGAGCCAGTGCAGGTTCCTCAGGTGGCTGGAGATGTGGCTGCGTCGGGGAACATCCAGGATGAGTCAGGCGGAGGCGTTCTAGATGCGCTGGAGTCTTTTCTGTAGCTTGGCTGTGGTTCCGGCGTAGAGGGCGTTTCCTTAGTCCAGTCGGCTAAATTATCGTTCTTGAACCTATTTGCGGTGGGGGGGAACGGAGCTCTCACCCATGCCAATCAGAATGCAGATGAATTCAGTTGCAGTTGAGTGACCTGTGTTGTGGCTGTCTAGATGGAATGCACAAATGTAGCTGTCTCGCAACCCAATCCAGACGTCAATTGGAGACAGGTTTTCAGGCAAATAGAGCAGTAAGTGCAGAGAAATGCTCACTCTCTAAAAATGACATTTATAAAATAGTAAAGTTAAATCCAACCTTACCAGTAAATAGGATTTATCAATAAATAAATAAAGCTTCTCCTCTCTGATATGGAATTACCCCCCAAAAAGTATAAGGGAATACCCAATGTTAACCTATGAGAGGGGCAGACCTCACAGTAGTGAAAAATATAATAGACTCTTTGGTACTACCAGGACATGCAAACTACCACAGTACATGTCTTACCTTTTACTTACATAGCATGATGCCCCTAGGACTACCTAGGGCCTACCTTAGGGGTTAATTATATGTAATAAAATTGGATTTTAAGGCTTGGCAAGTAGTTTTAAATGGCAAGTCGAAGTGGCAGTACACTGCAGCACAGGCACTGCAGTAGCAGGCTTGACACAGTTTGAAATGCTACTTCTTTGGGCGGCACAATCAGTCCCTGGGTATATGGTATACCACTTTACAAGGGGCTTTCAAGTAAATTAAATCTGTCAGTCAGGTATACTCCAATTACACACATGATTCGGGAAGAAGCACGTGCACTTCAACACTGATTAGTAGGGATAAAGTGATCAGAGTCCTAAGGCCAACAAAAAGATACAGCAAAATGCGGAGGTGAAAAGCAATAAGGTGGGGTTGAGACCACCTTAAGAATGCAAGGTCTAACAAAAACGAACTAAGGATAACATGAGTAAAACATCAGGTTTCTCTACGCAATTGGGTGAGACAAGTTTGCCTTCTTTTATCTTCCATAAATGCAATCTTTCCCGGATCCCTTCAATATATAGCTCTTCAAGGAAAAAAGATAAAGCACTTACAAAGGAGCCTCAAATACTCAAAGATGGTAGACTTCTGTAATATGGGCCATAAACTAAAAGCAGCGCGAAAACAGAGTGCAATAGGGTCCCAAAAACTTGAGTGCCACATGAGAGTATGCATGAAAGCCTATCCTTTTCCAAACTAGAGATATACTCATGCAATTTTTGTTTTTAGGAGAGAATGTGCCTGCTGAAAAAAACATTATTTTTAAAAAGTGAATTGCAGAATATCAGGAATTTGCTGTGGGACACCTTGAAAACTTTCATACAGATTATTTTCACAAAAAGTCAGTTGTTGTGGCCGAGTGGTTAAGGCGATGGACTAGAAATCCATTGGGGTCTCCCCGCGCAGGTTCGAATCCTGCCAACAACAAGAATTTTTTTTTAACATCGGCTACAATTTCAGAAGTTAACCTTTAGTATTTCTTCCATGTCAGTTTTATAAATAGGTGGCTTATTTTGGTGTCACTATTGCCCTTTCACATATTTATTATCGCTACCGCTTTCATATCTTTGCTATAACTCTCGTCCTACATTAGCGCTGGTGCAAACGCTTCAAATTATTATACCCTGGTTCTCTCAGTCATACCTGTTCATGCACTTGAAACTTACTTTACCAATAAAAGAAGCAAACAGAAAAATAAAATAAATGTGCTTGCTGGATTAGGCAAACACACTTCATAAAACTGCATTTTCTTTTCTATTCTCCCCGTGTTACAAGCTTAACTGCTCCCTGTGTAATTTCTCTTAGCCTGCTGTCCCAGGAAGAGAATTTTATCTACAGGCTCATTCTGTGTTTTTTTCCTAGTCTTTCTTTCCCTTTTCTGAGATTTGTAACTGTTCCTTTACGTGCTCTATTTAGGCGCCATTAATCTCATTTGAGCTCCTTGTACCTGCTGCTGTTTTCTCCACACCTCATACTTCCTTTTCCCTCTTTCTCTCTTTCTCTGAGGTTGGTGGCTACTTTCCAAAGATTCTGATGCCCCAATGTTCCTTCATCTTGTTGTCAGACGTGAATTGGAAAAGCAACCAAATTAACAAGCATTTACCACTCACACATGGCAGAAGTTTATAATTTAATTCAATGAGCTAAGAAAAGCGTGTTGTGGGGCCCCTACAAGCCATGGTGCTTGCTTCATCATAATTAGGCATGCAGTCATTAGCCACAGCTCTGATCATGGGTCACTGAGGTCAGTTTCAATAATTCCTCAAAAACCTAACCATGCAGTCCCCCCTAACTGTGTAGTTATCTTGCTTTACTGCTGTTTGTGTGATTAGCTGGGAGGAGCTCACGGCAGCATCCTCCCTATAAAAGTGTAGATGGACCTCTCCTTAACTCTTTCTTGCTTCACATACAGATGGCTTGAGGAGGTACAGGGGAGATGCAGGTCTAATAGACAGAATAGAAGATCTGCGCCAGGTGTGTTTCTCTGCATTGGTGTCCCATCACAGGCCCACAAGTGTATGTGTGATCTTTGACTTCTGGAAGTTCACAAGCAGGCGGCCAGGAAACGGTTTCAGCCTATCAACCACTGAGGAGACAAAGCCTTTGTATAAGGAATGAGGAAGCAATGAACACATTCAGCCTATCACAGGAGTAGCCCTGAGTGTTCCGAATTATAAATTCTCCATGTCACTATATGTTATTGAGCCCAAGTAGCTCGCCGTGATCGTATAGTGGTTAGCACTCTGCGTTGTGGCCGCAGCAAACTCGGTTCGAATCCGAGTCACGGCATTGTGGTTGGCAATGTCATGGCAGTTGGGTTTTTCTTTTACAGAATTACCAAATGTACCAGTTGTTTTTGTAAAATGTCTATTAAAACAGATCCTTATAAATATTTAAACGATCTAACGACAAATTATTCAAACACACATGATTATAAGATGTAGCTATATTGTACCTACTGACATAAATTAATCAATCAATCAATCAATCAATCATGCCATTTGTATAGCGCACTACTCACCCGGAAGGGTCTCAAGGTGCTTGGGGGGAGGGGTCTGCTACTGCTCGAACAGCCAGGTCTTGAGTTGTTTCCTGAAGGCGAGATGGTCCTGGGTCAGCCGAAGGTGGATGGGGAGGGAGTTCCAAGTCTTGGCAGCCAGGTAAGAGAAGGATCTTCCTCCGGCGGTGGCTCTTCGGATGCGTGGTACGGCTGCGAGGGCGAGGCTGGTGGACCGTAGCTGGCGGGTGGGCGTGTAGAAGGTCAGGCGGTCGTTGAGGTACTTGGGGCACAGGTCGTGGAGAGACTTGTGTGTGTTGGTGAGGAGCCGGAACGGGATCCTCTTGTCGACGGGGAGCCAGTGCAGGTTCCTCAGGTGGCTGGAGATGTGGCTGCGTCAGGGGACATCCAGGATGAGTCGGGCGGAGGCGTTCTGGATGCGCTGGAGTCTTTTCTGTAGCTTGGCTGTGGTTCCGGCGTAGAGGGCGTTTCCTTAGTCCAGTCGGCTAAATTATCGTTCTTGAACCTATTTGCGGTGGGGGGAACGGAGCTCTCCCCCATGCCAATCAGAATGCAGATGAATTCAGTTGCAGTTGAGTGACCTGTGTTGTGGCTGTCTAGATGGAATGCACAAATGTAGCTGTCTCGCAACTCAATCCAGACGTCAATTGGAGACAGGTTTTCAGGCAAATAGAGCAGTAAGTGCAGAGAAATGCTCACTCTCTAGAAAATGACATTCATAAAATAGTAAAGTTAAATCCAACCTTACCAGTAAATAGGATTTATCAATAAATAAATAAAGCTTCTCCTCTCTGATATGGAATTACCCCCCAAAAAGTATAAGGGAATACCCAATGTTAACCTATGAGAGGGGCAGACCTCACAGTAGTGAAAAATGTAATAGACTGTTTGGTACTACCAGGACATGCAAACTACCACAGTACATGTCTTACCTTTTACTTACATAGCATGATGCCCCTAGGACTACCTAGGGCCTACCTTAGGGGTTAATTATATGTAATAAAATTGGAGTTTAAGGCTTGGCAAGTAGTTTTAAATGGCAAGTCGAAGTGGCAGTACACTGCAGCACAGGCACTGCAGTAGCAGGCTTGAGACAGTTTGAAATGCTACTTCTTTGGGCGGCATAATCAGTCCCTGGGTATATGGTATACCACTTTACAAGGGGATTTCAAGTAAATTAAATCTGTCAGTCAGGTATACTCCAATTACACACATGATTAGGGAAGATGCACGTGCACTTCAGCACTGATTAGTAGCGATAAAGTGATCAGTGTCCTAAGGCCAACAAAAAGATACAGAAAAATGCGGAGGTGAAAAGCAATAAGGTGGGGTTGAGACCACCTTAAGAATGCAAGGTCTAACAAAAACGAACTAAGGATAACATGAGTAAAACATCAGGTTTCTCTACGCAATTTGGTGAGACAAGTTTGCCTTCTTTTATCTTCCATAAATGCAATCTTTCCCGGATCCCTTCAATATATAGCTCTTCAAGGAAAAAAGATAAAGCACTTACAAAGGAGCCTCAAATACTCAAAGATGGTAGACTTCTGTAATATGGGCCATAAACTAAAAGCAGCGCGAAAACAGAGTGCAATAGGGTCCCAAAAACTTGAGTGCCACATGAGAGTATGCATGAAAGCCTATCGTTTTCCAAACTAGAGATATACTCATGCAATTTTTGTTTTTAGGAGAGAATGTGCCTGCTGAAAAAAACATTATTTTTAAAAAGTGAATTGCAGAATATCAGGAATTTGCTGTGGGACACCTTGAAAACTTTCATACAGATTATTTGCACAAAACTTACAGTCAGTTGTTGTGGCCGAGTGGTTAAGGCGATGGACTAGAAATCCATTGGTGTCTCCCCGCGCAGGTTTGAATCCTGCCAACAATGAGAATTTTTTTTAACATCGGCTACAATTTCAGAAGTTAACCTTTAGTATTTCTTCCATGTCAGTTTTATAAATACGTGGCTTATTTTGGTGTCACTATTGCCCTTTCACATATTTATTATCGCTACCGCTTTCATATCTTTGCTATAACTCTCGTCCTACATTAGCGCTGGTGCAAACGCTTCAAATTATTATACCCTGGCTCTCTCAGTCATACCTGTTCATGCACTTGAAACTTACTTTACCAATAAAAGAAGCAAACAGAAAAATAAAATAAAAGTGCTTGCTGGATTAGGCAAACACACTTCATAAAATTGCATTTTCTTTTCTATTCTCCCCGTGTTACAAGCTTAACTGCTCCCTGTGTAATTTCTCTTAGCCTGCTGTCCCAGGAAGAGAATTTTATCTACAGGCTCTTTCCGTGTTTTTTTCCTAGTCTTTCTTTCCCTTTTCTGAGATTTGTAACTGTTCCTTTACGTGCTCTATTTAGGCGCCATTAATCTCATTTGAGCTCCTTGTACCTGCTGCTGTTTTCTCCACACCTCATACTTCCTTTTCCCTCTTTCTCTCTTTCTCTGAGGTTGGTGGCTACTTTCCAAAGATTCTGATGCCCCAATGCTCCTTCATCTTGTTGTCAGACGTGAATTGGAAAAGCAACCAAATTAACAAGCATTTACCACTCACACATGGCAGAAGTTTATAATTTAATTCAATGAGCTAAGAAAAGCGTGTTGTGGGGCCCCTACGAGCCATGGTGCTTGCTTCATCATAATTAGGCACGCAGTCATTAGCCACAGCTCTGATCATGGGTCACTGAAGTCAGTTTCAATAATTCCTCAAAAACCTAACCATGCAGTCCCCCCTAACTGTGTAGTTATCTTGCTTTACTGCTGTTTGTGTGATTAGCTGGGAGGAGCTCACGGCAGCATCCTCCCTATAAAAGAGTAGATGGACCTCTCCTTAACTCTTTCTTGCTTCACGTAGAGATGGCTTGAGGAGGCACAGGGGAGATGCAGGTCTAATAGACAGAATAGAAGATCTGCGGCAGGTGTGTTTCTCTGCATTGGTGTCCCATCACAGGCCCACATGTGTATGTGTGATCTTTGACTACTGGCAGTACACAAGCAGGCGGCCAGGAAACGGTTTCAGCCTATCAACCACTGAGGAGACAAAGCATTTGTATAAGGAATGAGGAAGCAATGAACACATTCAGCCTATCACAGGAGTAGCCCTGAGTGTTCCGAATTATAAATTCTCCATGTCACTGTATGTTATTGAGCCCAAGTAGCTCGCTGTGATTGTATAGTGGTTAGTACTCTGCGTTGTGGCCGCAGCAACCTCGGTTCAAATCAGAGTCACGGCATTGTGGTTGGCAATGTCACGGCAGTTGGGTTTTTCTTTTACAGAACTACTAAATGTACCAGTTGTTTTTGTAAAATGTCTATTAAAACAGATCCTTTTAAATATTTAAACGATCTAACGACAAATTATTTAAACGCACATGATTATAAGATGTAGCTATATTGTACCTACTGACATAAATTATCGTTCTTGAACATATTAGTGGTGGGGGGAACGGAGCTCTCCCCCATGCCAATCAGAAAGCAGATGAATTCAGTTGCAGCTGAGTGACCTGTGTTGTGGCTGTCTAGATGGAATGCACAAATGTAGCTGTCTCGCAGCCCAATCCAGACGTCAATTGGAGACAGGTTTTCAGGCAAATAGAGCAGTAAGTGCAGAGAAATGCTCACTCTCTAAAAATATCATTTATAAAATAGTAAAGTTAAATCCAACCTCACCAGTAAATAGGATTCATCAATAAATAAATAAAGCTTCTCCTCTCTGATATGGAATTACCCCCCAAAAAGTATAAGGGAATACCCAATGTTAACCTATGAGAGGGGCAGACCTCACAGTAGTGAAAAATGTAATAGACTGTTTGGTACTACCAGGACATGCAAACTACCACAGTACATGTCTTACCTTTTACTTACATAGCATGATGCCCCTAGGACTACCTAGGGCCTACCTTAGGGGTTAATTATATGTAATAAAATTGGAGTTTAAGGCTTGGCAAGTAGTTTTAAATGGCAAGTCGAAGTGGCAGTACACTGCAGCACAGGCACTGCAGTAGCAGGCTTGAGACAGGTTTGAAATGCTACTTCTTTGGGCTGCACAATCAGTCCCTGGGTATATGGTATACCACTTTATAAGGGGCTTTCAAGTAAATTAAATCTGTCAGTCAGGTATACTCCAATTACACACATGATTAGGGAAGAAGCACGTGCACTTCAGCACTGATTAGTAGCGATAAATTGATCAGAGTCCTAAGGCCAACAAAAAGATACAGCAAAATGCGGAGGTGAAAAGCAAAAAGGTAGGGTTGAGACCACCTTAAGAATGCAAGGTCTAACAATATCGAACTAAGGATAACATGAGTAAAACATCAGGTTTCTCTACGGCATTTGGTGAGACAAGTTTGCCTTCTTTTATCTTCCATAAATGCAATCTTTCCCGGATCCCTTTATTATATAGCTCTTCAAGGAAAAAAGATAAAGCACTTACAAAGGAGCTTTAAATACTCAAAGATGGTAGACTTCTGTAATATGGGCCATAGACTAAAAGCAGCACGAAAACAGAGTGCAATAGGGTCCCAAAAACTTGAGTGCCACATGAGAGTATGCATGAAAGCCTATCCTTTTCCAAACTAGAGATATACTCATGCAATTTTTGTTTTTAGGAGAGAATGTGCCTGCTGAAAAAAACATTATTTTTAAAAAGTGCATTGCAGAATATCAGGAATTTGCTGTGGAACACCTTGAAAACTTGCATACAGATTATTTGCACAAAGCTTACAGTCAGTTGTTGTGGACGAGTGGTTAAGGCGATGGACTAGAAATCCATTGGTGTCTCCCCGCGCAGGTTCGAATCCTGCCAGCAACGAGAATCTTTTTAACATCGGCTACAATTTCAGAAATTAACCTTTAGTATTTCTTCCATGTCAGTTTTATAAATAGGTGGCTTATTTTGGTGTCACTATTGCCCTTTCACATATTTATTATCGCTACCCCTTTCATATCTTTGCTATAACTCTCGTCCTACATTAGCGCTGGTACAAACGCTTCAAATTATTATACCCTGGCTCTCTCAGTCATACCTGTGCATGCACTTGAAACTTACTTTACCAATAAAAGAAGCAAATAGAAAAATAAAACAAAAGTGCTTGCTGGATTAGGCAAACACACTTCATAAAACTGCATTTTCTTTTCTATTCTCCCCGTGTTACAAGCTTAACTGCTCCCTGTGTAATTTCTCTTAGCCTGCTGTCCCAGGAAGAGAATTTTATCTACAGGCTCTTTCTGTGTTTTTTTCCTAGTCTTTCTTTCCCTTTTCTTAGATTTGTAACTGTTCCTTTACGTGCTCTATTTAGGCGCCATTAATCTCATTTGAGCGCCTTGTACCTGCTGCTGTTTTCTCCACACCTCATACTGCCTTTTCCCTCTTTCTCTCTTTCTCTGAGGTTGGTGGCTACTTTCCAAAGCTTCTGATGCCCCAATGTTCCTTCATCTTGTTGTCAGACATGAACTGGAAAAAGCAACCAAATTAACAAGTCTTTACCACTCACACATGGCAGACGTTTATACTTTAATTCAATGAGCTAAGAAAAGCGTGTTGTGGGGCCCCTACGAGCCATGGTGCTTGCTTCATCATAATTAGGCACGCAGTCATTAGCCACAGCTCTGATCATGGGTCACTGAGGTCAGTTTCAATAATTCCTCAAAAACCTAACCATGCAGTCCCCCCTAACTGTGTAGTTATCTTGCTTTACTGCTGTTTGTGTGATTAGCTGGGAGGAGCTCACGGCAGCATCCTCCCTATAAAAGTGTAGATGGACCGCTCCTTAACTCTTTCTTGCTTCACATACAGATGGCTTGAGGAGGTAAAGGGGAGATGCAGGTCTAATAGACAGAAAAGAAGATCTGCGCCAGGTGTGTTTCTCTGCATTGGTGTCCCATCACAGGCCCACAAGTGTATGTGTGATCTTTGACTACTGGCAGTTCACAAGCAGGCGGTGTCAGGACTCAATCTGTGGGCCCTGTCATTACCTATCCAACTGCGCTGTTGAGTGAATCAAGAGGTACTACAAACACTTGGGTTGACAAGGTGCGATCTTGGAGACATAAGATGGCCGCCGTTGTTGCCAGCGTGGAAGACAGCAGACGTTCTAGTCTCTCAGACCCCAGCTGCTGAGACTTCTATGTGGAGCGCGAGCGTCATGAAAAACGCGCACTTCACTGAAGACCCTAGCTGAGGAGGTTCGTTTTCCTGAAGCGACGAAGATTCTAGTAATAAGCATTTCCCAGTTTGAGAAGTCGAGTACCTGAGCGAATCATTTTGTGGAAGACGTCGGACTCAGACTCGGTGCAGAAAGTCAAGCGCGAGTCTCTGAGGGCATTGTGAGCGTCAGAATAAAAAGACTGAGAAATACCGTTGACAGCCGCCAAGACGCTGAGAAGCGGCCGCCAGTCAAATCCTGTCGGAGATTCAAGTCCTAAGGGAACAAGACCGGGCGAGAAGCGCCTACAGCGCCAGTCACTGAAAACACAAGCTAAGTGAACATCTACCTATCGCCTGTGAAAATTAAAAAATATATATATATATATATATATTACCTACTGGCGGTCGCCAGTAGGTATATATAGTTAGGATTTTTTCTCTATGGGATTTTTGAGAATTCTATGTCTAATAACTTTGGCGTTTGTGGACGGAATTGGCTGAAATGTTCAGGAAAATGGAACATTTTGTTTCTGAGCAGCCCCTGACAATTTGGGGGGGTTTCATCAAGGGGGGGCCGAGAAAAAAGGGGGGTCCCAAAACGTGTTTTTCCCATGTTAATTTCCATAGAGCGGTTGGCCTCACTTTTAGCTCGAACGGCTGAATGGATTTGCACGAAACTTGGCAAAATTGTAGGGACTCTTAGCCCGATGTGCCTTTGCTAGGTCTCAATATATGTGCTCCAGTGGATTTTGAGTAATTTAGGTTCAAAAAAAGATATATATCTGGGCGGAGCCTAACCACACATCTGATCTGATTGGCTGTCAGCACTTCATCCAAGAAGTGTTGGCAGCCATCTTGGGACCAATATACATGATAGCACCTCATTAAAAAGCATTGTAGTTAATAGAGGGTTTTAGGACTTTAGTTACATTATAAATCATTTGTTGATGGTACCATACTCGTTTTAGGAATTGTGGTGGGTTCTAAGGTGATTTTACCATGTGAAAAAACCTTCTGCTGTGATATCATGAATATTGTTTGAAAGAAAACTAATATCTCATGATTTTCCCACAGTGGTTTGGAAGGGGATCTATAAGCTAAACTGAAAGCATATTTTCTGTAAATTCACATTATCTTTCTCAGTCATGTGAAAATGAAGTCTGACATTCTCAGTAAAACATGTACATCCAACAAGGACAGAGACTGTCAGTTGATTCCTTTGTGTTCTACTGCAGCCTCCTAGAGTGTTCTAAAGAACAACTAGAGCGCTAACAGTCCTACTTATTACAAAGGTATGGCACACCTGAAGCCATCTTGATTGGAATAAAGTGGTAACTCTTAAAACATTTAATTTAAAAAGAAACAACATGAGGGGGTATATTTTGCCATAGAAAGTATGATTAGTGCTGCAGAATGAAAAATTAGGGCACATTTTGAGTGACTTCTCAAATCCTTTTCTATTTCATTAAAACATTCTGACATGCAGTCTCCCAAAATGGCCACCAGAGACAAAAGAGCCCAAATGTAGCCCAAATATCACCCAGATGTAGCCCAAGTATAGCCCAATGACAGAATGTCCCAGAGTGTTCTAAAGAACAACTAGAGCGCTAACAGTCCTACTTATTACAAAGGTATGGCACACCTGAAGCCATCTTGATTGGAATAAAGTGGTAACTCTTAAAACATTTAATTTAAAAAGAAACAACATGAGGGGGTATATTTTGCCATAGAAAGTATGATTAGTGCTGCAGAATGAAAAATTAGGGCACATTTTGAGTGACTTCTCAAATCCTTTTCTATTTCATTAAAACATTCTGACATGCAGTCTCCCAAAATGGCCACCAGAGACAAAAGAGCCCAAATGTAGCCCAAATATCACCCAGATGTAGCCCAAGTATAGCCCAATGACAGAATGTCCCAGAGTGTTCTAAAGAACAACTAGAGCGCTAACAGTCCTACTTATTACAAAGGTATGGCACACCTGAAGCCATCTTGATTGGAATAAAGTGGTAACTCTTAAAACATTTAATTTAAAAAGAAACAACATGAGGGGGTATATTTTGCCATAGAAAGTATGATTAGTGCTGCAGAATGAAAAATTAGGGCACATTTTGAGTGACTTCTCAAATCCTTTTCTATTTCATTAAAACATTCTGACATGCAGTCTCCCAAAATGGCCACCAGAGACAAAAGAGCCCAAATGTAGCCCAAATATCACCCAGATGTAGCCCAAGTATAGCCCAATGACAGAATGTCCCAGAGTGTTCTAAAGAACAACTAGAGCGCTAACAGTCCTACTTATTACAAAGGTATAGCACACCTGGAGCCATCGTGATGGGAATAAAGTGGTAACTCTTAAAACATTTAATTTAAAAAGGAACAAAATGAGGGGGTATATTTTGACATATGAATTATGATTAGTGCTGCAGAAAGAAAAATTAGGGCACATTTTGAGTGACTTCTCAAACCCTCTTCAATTTCATTAAAAAAATTCTGACATGCAGACTGAAACATGCACTTTGAATACCAGCAGCAGACGTCCCTGGTGAGCAGTAGCTTTACTACAGTGATCTAATGTGCAACTAGAGTGCTAACATTCAGAATTTATGGCAAATGTGTGACACATCTGAATGCCTTCTTGATGGAACCAAAGTAAACAAGCATTGAAAATGCAATAGATCTCGCCCTCGTTTAAGTTAAAGCCATTCTGTTTGTAATGAGGTGGCTTTTTAGCTTTGCTTTTATTAGTGTTTTTTCAACTTTCATGTAAATAACATGCATCTGTATGCATATAAGTATATGTATGCATGCATTTATGTTTGTATTTATATAGATATACAGATGATATATGTTTATATATGTATGTATATATATATATTCACTGAAAAAACCATAGGTTATAGACCATATATAGTTAGGAATTAGCATTTACAAAACCTTGAAAATTCACTGAAAAAACCATAGGTTATAGACCATATATAGTTAGGAATTAGCATTTACAAAACCTTGAAAATTCACTGAAAAAACCATAGGTTATAGACCATATATAGTTAGGAATTCGCATTTACAAAACCTTATTTTACTCACACAAAACCATTGAAATTCCATATATAGTTAGTTGCACTAACTATATATCGCGCACCCGCAATCCACTGCTGATGATGTCACATATTACATCATTCATGACATGGTCAGTGACATCACTGATGACATCACTGATGACATCTCAAATGACATCACTGATGACATCACTGATGACAACATCCAGTGACTGTATGTTTCTGTAAAGTTAAAATATGTCTTACATATTGAAGAATGAGTGGATGTATAAGCGTCTGGATGAAGGATTTAGTAGGTGCATGACTGACTGTATGAGTGAGTGATTAAATGTGTCTCACTGAGTGCATGGGTTAGTGACTAAACTGTCTTAATTTGTGCATCATTATGTCTGTTGTTCTGTAAACTGTTGCATGTGTTGATAAGTAGCTATATGAGTAACTATATGGGTTATTGATTGGTTGCCCAAGTATTTGTATGGGAGACTGAGTGTGTGTGTGGGTGGCTGGGAGGTGTATGACTCTGTGCATAGATGTGCGAGCAGTTGATTCACTAGATGTATGGTTTCAAAAGTGCATGTGGAAACAGCTGTATGGGCGGTTGACTGTGTGCATGAGTGTATTGGTGAGTGAATGGATATCTCAGTGCTACATGTCAAAGTAAGTACATATGTAAAACACAGTACATGTGAGAGTTGACATATATAAATAACTGTGCATAAGAGCCAGTGAATGTGTGAGTGGCTGTATGGATCATTGTGAACTTGTATCAGGGATTGTATAAGAGAGTAAATATGTGTTAGTATATGTTTGAATAAGTAAAGTTTGTATAACTGTATAGTTGAGGAAATGGAGGTGTGATTGATTCTTTGCATGACTGACTAGGTGTGTGAGTAACTCCATGGATGAGTGACAGTCTGTGAGTGTCTGTTTACACTGATTGTATCTAAGGTTATATTAGAGTCTGAAGAGGTTCATCGTATTATCACATGAATGATATCATCAGTGATGTGATCAGTAATGTCAAATAAGATGTCATCAGTGATGTCATCAGTGATGTCATTTGAGATGTCATCAGTGATGTCATTTGAGATGTCATCAGTGATGTCATCAGTGATGTCACTGACCATGTCATGAATGATTTAATATGTGACATCATCAGCAGTGGATTGCGGGTGCGCGATATATAGTTAGTGCAACTAACTATATATGGAATTTCAATGGTTTTGTGTGAGTAAAATAAGGTTTTGTAAATGCGAATTCCTAACTATATATGGTCTATAACCTATGGTTTTTTCAGTGAATTTTCAAGGTTTTGTAAATGCTAATTCCTAACTATATATGGTCTATAACCTATGGTTTTTTCAGTGAATATATATATAGACAATACGAGAATTGCAATTCAATTAAGCAACTGTTGTTCTTTTAAAAAATAGAACTTATAAGTAAACGTTTTAAAAGAAAAAGAAAGACAAGATGTAAAATATGTAAATACTTACCTCAACTGCTGAAACAACTCGAGGAGCTCAGTGAGCCTGCAAGGAAAGAAAAGAGAGCAAGAATTAGTCATCAGTCAGAGGCCCTATAAGTAAATAAGGAAAGACCATTCAGACAGAAACCCATATTAACAGAAAGCTCTAATATTAGTGAAGTAAGTGCACCTTTCCCTACCAAAATATAAATAGGTAATATTAAGTAAGAGTCATCAGGAACAAAATTAATCTATGTTTGCTGTTTATTTGTTATAATAGTGACAACTGATAGATGAGCTGAGTTAAATCATTTCATTAAGAAGAGAGGCAAGGTCCAGCAGCACAAGGGTGGGTGAGCAGAAAAAAACACGTACTCAAGAGTAGACAAATGATTAACCGGATGGCAGGAATGTAATGTTGTGCTATTGCTTTTAGGTTCCTCAAAGCTACAAAGCCACCAGAAGGCAGAGACCAGAGGGAACCAGCGCAGGACCATTCTCTTCTCTGTTTGTTATTTTATCCAACACCCCCTTCCCTTAGGGTAATGAAGGGAGGGTTCAGTGACTTGACCCACCGACATTGCTCAGAGGGATTTGGGTTCTAGCATCTCTGCTCCTGTGCAAGACCTTGGTGAGCAACATAAGTTACATAGTCCTGACAGAGTGAAGTGCCCAAGTAGCCTTTGCACCTGAACAGAGATGGCAGAAGGAATTGATGTCCAGTCCTTAGGTACAATCCTAGATGCTATACAGAAGGAATTGGGAGCGGTGAGGGAGGAGAATCGAAGCTTGAGGCAAGAAGTGATTAGTGCTAGGAAAGAAACTGCTGAATTGGCGTTAAGACTACGCCAACCAAGTAGTTTGGAGAGAGAAGCCATGAACCCAGTCTTAGAGACAACTAATAGGTCCACTACTCAGGTAATACATTCTCTCTCTCCGGTCATTCCATTAGCAGCTCCGGAGAGATTTAATGGGGATCCTCAGAAAGCGCAGATATTTTTATCACAGTGCTCATTACATTTTATGTGCCGCCCTTCGATCTTCCTCGACGCGCAGTCTAGAGTGGCTTTCATACTTTCATATCTTAGTGGAGATGCAGCTTCGTGGTCCATGCCCCTAGTCACAAGAGATGACCCCTTGCTACGGAATTTTGAGGATTTTAAACAAGAATTTTTAAGAATATTCGACCGAAGGAGAATTTCTCAGGTGGTGGATAATGAACTCTTAGATCTTCGACAGGGGAATCGAGACTTGATCGCATACCTGGCTCAATTCAATAAGTTGGTAGTAGAGACCAATTGGCCAGAGAGCAAGAGAGCCGCAGTATTTTATCGTGGGCTGAGAGATGAATTAAAAGACACCTTGGCTCAAATTCCTAATCGGCCTACCGAAATTTCAGCACTGATAGATTTAGTGTTAGAGATAGATTTCCGTCAAGGAGAACGGCGTGGGGAGAAGAAGAAAGATTTTAAGGCAATACCTCCGAGATTTGACCGGGCTCGGTCAGATGGCACAAAAACCTCTGAAAATCATACAGGAATCGAACCGATGCAAATTGGGACAATAAGAGGCCCTTTGACTAAAGAAGAGAAGGAAAGAAGAAGAGCGAACAACCAATGTATGTATTGTGGATCCGGAAGCCATTTCGTCCGAGAGTGTCCGAAGAAACCAAAGGGTCCATTCAAGCCGAAGGAAAACTAATGGCACCACCTGTGGGGGGAGTTGAACAGGTGAGTGCGACTCAAGAAATAACTCCACATGAACACCAAGTCGCGAACACGCTACAGTCAGCGGCGCCGCATCTAGTTTTGACAATGGAAGTGAAATTCAGACAGACAACCTTGACTGAAGTGTCGGTGATGATTGACTCAGGTGCCACAGGGAACTTCTGTGATTTAAAGTTTGCCACAAGGGTTGGAATTCAGGCAATTCGGAAGGCCAAGAGTGAACCAGTACGTGCTGTAGATGGGACAAATCTTTCTTCAGGGCCCATCGTGAGCCATACCGAGGCTATCCAGTTGACAACCAGAGAAGGACATCAGGAGGAAGTTCAGTTTAATTTGATAGATGCCCCTCAATTCCAATTAATTCTTGGCCTCCCCTGGCTTACGGAGCATAATCCTACAATTAATTGGAGTTCCAGAACTATAGTGATGGATTCAAGTTACTGTTGTGAAAATTGTTTCGATTCAGAGAACCAACTTGAAAAGAACACCCCAGCGCAGGCCTTGTGTACCATCGAGCATTCCCTGTGTGTGATCAATGTTCAAGAAATTCCAGAAGAATATAAGGAATTCGCAGAAGTATTCAATGAAGTGGAAGCAGAACGCTTACCGCCACATCGAGTTTATGACTGCAAGATAGAATTAGAGCCCGGGTCAAATTTGCCATGCAGTCGTGTCTATGCCTTGACCGAGAAGGAACATCAACATTTGAAGGAGTACTTGGATAAGTATCTTGCCAATGGTTTCATTCGACCGTCCCAATCGCCTGTTTCGTCGCCCCTGTTTTTTGTGCCTAAGAAGGAAGGAGAATTGCGGCTGTGCATCGACTACAGAGCCATAAATAAAATAACCAAGAAAAACCGATATCCTCTACCACTAATCTCAGTGCTTCTAGACCAAGTAAAAGGGGCTCGAATCTATAAGAAGCTCGATCTAAGAGGGGCCTATCATCTAGTCCGGATGCGAGAAGGAGACGAGTGGAAGACGGCATTTCGGACAAGATTTGGGCTTTTTGAATATCAAGTGATGCCCTATGGATTGTGCAATGCCCCGGCCGCCTTCCAGCACTTCATCAACGACGTCTTGAAAGAGTTTATAGATCGGTGTGCAATTGTGTACATAGACGATATCCTAATTTATTCTTCCGATGTGGCAAGACATCACGAGCAAGTGAGAGGAGTGTTGCAGAAGCTACAGGAGAATAAATTGTTTGTGAAGTTAGAAAAATGCGCCTTTGATGTGACCAAGGTGGAATTCTTGGGCTTCGTACTGTCACCTTCCGGAATCGTGATGGACCAACGCAAGGTGGAAGCAGTGACAAACTGGAAATCCCCGAGAAGTGTGAAAGAAGTTCAAGGCTTCATAGGATTCGCTAACTTTTATCGGAGGTTTATTAGCGAGTTCTCCAAGAAGATCCTCCCTCTCACCAAGTTACTGAGAAAAGGAACCAAGTTTGAGTGGTCTGAAGAAGCGGAAGAGGCCTTTCAATCGTTAAAAAAGAATTTCACCACAGCGCCAGTTTTGTTGCATGCTGACCCCTCAGAGCCTTTTTACGTAGAAACTGATGCGTCAGATCAAGCGGTGGGAGGAGTGCTGTCACAACGACACAAAACCACGGGCCAATTGCATCCGGTTGCCTACAGATCCAGAAAACTATCTCCTGCTGAAGTGAATTATACCATCACGGAGAAGGAGCTGTTGGCTATCAAGGACGCCTTTAAGGAGTGGCAACACTATTTGATGGGTGCCCGACATCAAGAATTTGAATTTAATTTGAATTTAAAAACATTTGTACAGCGCGCGTTTACCGGGCGGTTTCATGGCGCTAGTGGGGGACAGTGGGTGGCAGCAAGGAGAGGCTAGGTCAGGTAGGCTTGCGTGAAGAGGAAGGTTTTGAGGTTCTTCCGAAACAAAAGATAGGAAGGAGAAGTGCGCAGGGTAGCAGGGAGGGAGTTCCAGAAGGTGGGAGCCAAGACAGCAAAACTTGAGCCGCCCGCTTTCTGTTTTTTAAAGCGAGGAATGACAAGGAGGGCCGAGTGAGCGGAGCGAAGTTCTCTGCCGGGATGATAGGACTTGATGGCAGAACAGATACATTCGGGAGCAGTGCCTGATCTGGCCTGATAGGTGAGGCAGCCAAGTTTAAAGAGGGCGCGCTCTTTTATTGGGAGCCAGTGGAGTGTTTTGAGCAATGGGGTGGCTCGATGGTATTTGGGCAGGCCGTGGATCAGGCGAGCACCCTGGTTCTGCACCAGTTGCAAGCGACGAATCGCGTAGGCAGGGGCCCCGTTATGGACTATGTTACCGTAGTCTATACGAGACAATACCATGGCCAGAATGATTACTTTTAAGGCAGAGGAAGAAAAAAAACTGGAAGCTTTCCTAATAGTTCTAAGGGAGAAAAAACAGGAGGAAACCACGGAACTAACTTGTGAATGGACGGTGAGTTGGGAATTGAGGAAAATCCCCAAGGTTTTTACTTTGGGTACAGGAAGTGGGGGGGCACCAAGAGAAGGGGGCCAGAAGGAAGGGGACCATGGACTGCAACCACCTCCGGTCAGAACCAGCTCGGTCTTGTCCGGGTTGAGTTTGAGGTGGTTGCAGTTCATCCAATCATGAATGAACGTCATTACTGTCTGGACGTTCATGGCAGATGAAGATGAGTGGGATAGATTGAAAATTAGCGGTGTTTACGGATCATCGTAATTTAAAATTCTTGAAAACGGCCAGAACACTTACTCCACGACAGCTGAGGTGGTCTCTGTATTTTGCAGATTACGATTTCATAATCACTTTTCGTCCTGGAGCCCAAAATGGGAAAGCAGACGCGTTATCCAGAATTGGTACTGAGTTTTAGAAAACCTCCAAAGACATTCAGCCAATCATTCCCAGTGATAAGATTATCGGAGCCATAACCACCATTCAACTACAAGAGTCAATTGCAGATGTCATGAGCGAAGAGGCCATGCAGAGATGGGTGGAAGAAGACACCAACAGAAGAATAATTCAAAAATTGCCCTATCATCAGAATGCCTTGTATCTACCAACAATCGAGGTACGTCAGCAAGTAATGCAAGAGTGTCATGACGACAAACTGGCTGGCCACAAGGGAGAAGCTAAGACAGAGGAATTAGTCAAGAGACATTATTGGTGGCCTAAAATGGCGTCAGATATTGAGACGTATGTGAAGTCTTGTGAGATTTGCGCGCAGGGGAAGTCAGAACGGCAGGCTCCAAAGGGGTTATTGCAACCCCTACCCACACCCCCCCATCCATGGCACACAGTTACATTAGACCTTATAACAGACCTACCAGTAAGTCGGGGATTCGACACAATTCTAGTGGTAGTGGATGCCTTCTCAAAAATGGCCCATTTCACAGCTCTAAAGGGGGTACCTACAGCCAGACAGTTAGCAGCTCACTTTAGCGCCCAGATTGTTAAAATACATGGAATTCCTAAAATAGTCATTTCAGACAGGGGTTCTCAATTTGTGTCCTGTTTTTGGAAGGCCTTTATGGAAGGGTTGGGAACGGAAGTTAGGTTCTCCACTAGTTACCACCCCGAGACAGATGGGCAGACGGAGAGAGTAAACCAAGAATTGGAACAATATTTACGACTCTTCCTTTTAAAAGAAGAAGGGAATTGGTCGGAATATCTGTGGACAGCAGAATTTGCTCATAATAATGCAAAGAATACCTCGACAGGGTTCTCTCCTTTCTTTGTGAATTATGGCAGACATCCAAACGCAACCATTCGACAAATGGAATCAGCAGTTCCAGCAGTAAAAGAAGTCATGTCACATTTGTTTCGAATCCAACAAGAAGCCATGAACAATCTTCGATAGGCTAAAGCAAAATACAAGGAATATGCTGATCGTAAGAGAAAAGCAGGACCTCTTCTGGTTAAAGGTGACCAGGTTTGGTTAAGTACCAAAAATTTGAGACTCAAAGGAAACAGGAAGTTTCAACCTCGATTTATCGGTCCTTACTCTATAAAAGATCAAATTAATCAGGTCACTTATTGGTTGGAACTGCCATCCAAGTTGAAGATACATCCAGTCTTCCATGTTTCACTGTTAAAAAAGGCTTCTACAAGTCTAAGGAGCCAATTACCTCCAAAGCCAATTCAGTTGGAAACTGGAACGGAGTATGAAGTAAAAGAAATTTTGGATTCCAAGTGCTCCAGAGGCAAACTGTATTATTTGATAGACTGGAAAGGCTATGGCCCAGAGGAACGGTCTTGGGAGCAGGAAGAGGATGTTCATGCACCAAGATTAGTAAAATCCTTTCATCAAAGATTCCCTACAAAGCCAAGAAGGGAAGGATCTACCTTGTTGTGGGGTACTGTCAGGACTCAATCTGTGGGCCCTGTCATTACCTATCCAACTGCGCTGTTGAGTGAATCAAGAGGTACTACAAACACTTGGGTTGACAAGGTGCGATCTTGGAGACGTAAGATGGCCGCCGTTGTTGCCAGCGTGGAAGACAGCAGACGTTCTAGTCTCTCAGACCCCAGCTGCTGAGACTTCTATGTGGAGCGCGAGCGTCATGAAAAACGCGCACTTCACTGAAGACCCTAGCTGAGGAGGTTTGTTTTCCTTAAGCGACGAAGATTCTAGTAATAAGCATTTCCCAGTTTGAGAAGTCGAGTACCTGAGCGAATCATTTTGTGGAAGACGTCAGACTCAGACTCGGCGCAGGAAGTCAAGCGCGAGTCTCTGAGGGCATTGTGAGCGTCAGAATAAAAAGACTGAGAAATACCGTTGACAGCCGCCAAGACGCTGAGAAGCGGCCGCCAGTCAAATCCTGTCGGAGATTCAAGTCCTAAGGGAACAAGACTGGGCGAGAAGCGCCTACAGCGCCAGTCACTGAAAACACAAGCTAAGTGAACATCTGCCTATCGCCTGTGAAAATTAAAATATATATATATATATATATATATATATATATATATATCCTCGCAAATGTCCCCGTCACAGAGGGAACGCTGATGTTGGTGCCCGCGTTTGAGACCGGGAGCGTGTCTCAATTTTATTTCAGAAACAAAAAGGCACGCGGCACACTTCTTGGCAAGTAGAACTCAGTTTTAATCACTCAAGTCAGGTCTGCAGCAAAACTCCTACGCGTTTCGAACTAACGTTCTTGGTCACGGCAGTGTTCTATATATATAGACAATACGAGAATTGCAATTCAATTAAGCAACTGTTGTTCTTTTAAAAAATAGAACTTATAAGTAAACGTTTTAAAAGAAAAAGAAAGACAAGATGTAAAATATGTAAATACTTACCTCAACTGCTGAAACAACTCGAGGAGCTCAGTGAGCCTGCAAGGAAAGAAAAGAGAGCAAGAATTAGTCATCAGTCAAAGGCCCTATAAGTAAATAAGGAAAAACAATTCAGACAGAAACCCATATTAACAGAAAGCTCTAATATTAGTGAAGTAAGTGCACCTTTCCCTACCAAAATATAAATAGGTAATATTAAGTAAGAGTCATCAGGAACAAAATTAATCTATGTTTGCTGTTTATTTGTTATAATAATGACAACTGATAGATGAGCTGAGTTAAATCATTTCATTAAGAAGAGAGGCAAGGTCCAGCAGCACAAGGGTGGGTGAGCAGAAAAAAACACGTACTCAAGAGTAGACAAATGATTAACCGGATGGCAGGAATGTAATGTTGTGCTATTGCTTTTAGGTTCCTCAAAGCTACAGAGCCACCAGAAGGCAGAGACCAGAGGGAACCAGCGCAGGACCATTCTCTTCTCTGTTTGTTATTTTATCCAACACCCCCTTCCCTTAGGGTAATGAAGGGAGGGTTCAGTGACTTGACCCACCGACATTGCTCAGTGGGATTTGGGTTCTAGCATCTCTGTTCCCGTGCAAGACCTTGGTGAGCAAGATAAGTTACATAGTCCTGACAGGCGGCCAGGAAACCGTTTCAGCCTATCAACCACTGAGGAGACAAAGCCTTTGTATAAGGAATGAGGAAGCAATGAACACATTCAGCCTATCACAGGAGTAGCCCTGAGTGTTCCAAATTATAAATTCTCCATGTCACTGTATGTTATTGAGCCCAAGTAGCTCGCCGTGATCGTATAGTGGTTAGTACTCTGCGTTGTGGCTGCAGCAAACTTGGTTCGAATCCGAGTCACGGCATTGGGGTTGGCAATGTCACGGCAGTTGGGTTTTTCTTTTACAGAATTAACAAATGTACCTGTTGTTTTTGTAAAATGTCTATTAAAAACAGATCCTTTTAAATATTTAAACAATCTAACGACAAATTATTTAAACACACATGATTATAAGATGTAGCTATATTGTACCTACTGACATAAATTATCGTTCTTGAACCTATTTGCGGTGGGGGGAACAGAGCTCTCCCCCATGTCAATCAGAATGCAGATGAATGCAGTTGCAGTTGAGTGACCTGTGTTGTGGCTGTCTAGAGGGAATGCACAAATGTAGCTGTCTCGCAGCCCAATCCAGACGTCAATTGGAGACAGGTTTTCAAGGCAAATAGAGCAGTAAGTGCAGAGAAATGCTCACTCTCTAAAATTGGCATTTATAAAATAGTAAAGTTAAATCCAACCTAACCAGTAAATAGGATTTATCAATAAATAAATAAAGCTTCTCCTCTCTGATATGGAATTACCCCCCAAAAAGTATAAGGGAATACCCAATGCTAACCTATGAGAGGGGCAGACCTCACAGTAGTGAAAAATGTAATAGACTGTTTGGTACTACCAGGACATGCAAACTACCACAGTACATGTCTTACCTTTTACTTACATAGCATGATGCCCCAAGGACTACCTAGGGCCTACCTTAGGGGTTAATTATATTTAATAAAATTGGAGTTTAAGGCTTGGCAAGTAGTTTTAAATGGCAAGTCGAAGTGGCAGTACACTGCAGCACAGGCACTGCAGTAGCAGGCTTGAGACAGGTTTGAAATGCTACTTCTTTGGGCGACACAATCCGTACCTGGGTATATGGTATACCACTTTACAAGGGGCTTTCAAGTAAATTAAATCTGTCAGTCAGGTATACTCCAATTACACACATGATTAGGGAAGAAGCATGTGCACTTCAGCACTGATTAGTAGCGATAAAGTGATCAGAGTCCTAAGGCCAACAAAAAGATACAGCAAAATGCGGAGGTGAAAAGCAATAAGGTAGGGTTGAGACCACCTTAAGAATGAAAGGTCTAACAAAAACGAACTAAGGATAACGTGAGTAAAACATCAGGTTTCTCTACGGCATTTGGTGAGACAAGTTTGCCTTCTTTTATCTTCCATAAATGCAATCTTTCCCGGATCCCTTTATTATATAGCTCTTCAAGGAAAAAAGATAAAGCACTTACAAAGGAGCCTCAAATACTCAAAGATGGTAGACTTCTGTAATATGGGCCATAGACTAAAAGCAGCACGAAAACAGAGTGCAATAGGGTCCCAAAAGCTTGAGTGCCACATGAGAGTATGCATGAAAGCCTATCCTTTTCCAAACTAGAGATATACTCATGCAATTTTTGTTTTTAAGAGAGAATGTGCCTGCTGAAAAAAACATTATTTTTAAAAAGTGCATTGCAGAATATCAGGAATTTGCTGTGGGACACCTTGAAAACTTTCATACAGATTATTTGCACAAAACTTACAGTCAGTTGTTGTGGCCGAGTGGTTAAGGAGATGAACTAGAAGTCCATTGGGGGTCTCCCCGCGCAGGTTCGAATCCTGCCAACAACGAGAAACTTTTTTACATCGGCTACAATTTCAGAAGTTAACCTTTAGTATTTCTTCCATGTCAGTTTTATAAATAGGTGGCTTATTTTGGTGTCACTATTGCCCTTTCATATATTTATTATCGCTACCCCTTTCATATCTTTGCTATAACTCTCTCCCTACATTAGCGCTGGTGCAAACGCTTCAAATTATTATACCCTGGCTCTCTCAGTCATACCTGTGCATGCACTTGAAACTTACTTTACCAATAAAAGAAGCAAATAGAAAAATAAAATAAAAGTGCTTGCTGGATTAGGCAAACACACTTCATAAAACCGCATTTTCTTTTCTATTCTCCCCTTGTTACAAGCTTAACTGCTCCTTGTGTAATTTCTCTTAGCCTGCTGTCCCAGGAAGAGAATTTTATCTACAGGCTCGTTCTGTGTTTTTTTCCTAGTCTTTCTTTACCTTTTCTGAGATTTGTAACTGTTCCTTTACGTGCTCTATTTAGGCGCCATTAATCTCATTTGAGCTCCTTGTACCTGCTGCTGTTTTCTCCACACCTCATACTGCCTTTTCCCTCTTTCTCTCTTTCTCTGAGGTTGGTGGCTACTTTCCAAAGCTTCTGATGCCCCAATGTTCCTTCATCTTGTTGTCAGACGTGAATTGGAAAAGCAACCAAATTAACAAGCCTTTACCACTCACACATGGCAGAAGTTTATACTTTAATTCAATGAGCTAAGAAAAGCGCGTTGTGGGGCCCCTACGAGCCATGGTGCTTGCTTCATCATAATTAGGCACGCAGTCATTAGCCACAGCTCTGATCATGGGACACTGAGGTCAGTTTCAATAATTCCTCAAAAACCTAACCATGCAGTCCCCCCTAACTGTGTAGTTATCTTGCTTTACTGCTGTTTGTGTGATTAGCTGGGAGGAGCTCACGGCAGCATCCTCCCTATAAAAATGTAGATGGACCGCTCCTTAACTCTTTCTTGCTTCACATACAGATGGCTTGAGGAGGTACAGGGGAGATGCAGGTCTAATAGACGGAATAGAAGATCTGCGCCAGATGTGTTTCTCTGCATTGGTGTCCCATCACAGGCCCACAAGTGTATGTGTGATCTTTGACTCCTGGCAGTTCACAAGCAGGCGGCCAGGAAATGGTTTCAGCCTATAAACCACTGAGGAGACAAAGCCTTTGTATAAGGAATGAGGAAGCAATGAACACATTCAGCCTATCACAGGAGTAGCCCTGAGTGTTCCAAATGATAAATTATCCATGTCACTGTATGTTATTGAGCCCAAGTAGCTCGCCGTGATCGTATAGTGGTTAGTACTCTGCGTTGTGGCCGCAGCAACCCCGGTTCGAATCCGAGTCACGGCATTGTGGTTGGCAATGTCACGGCAGTTGGGTTTTTCTTTTACAGAATTACCAAATGTACCAGTTGTTTTTGTAAAATGTCTATTAAAAACAGATCCTTTTAAATATTTAAACGATCTAACAACAAATTATTTAAACACACATGATTATAAGATGTAGCTATATTGTACCTACTGACATAAATTATCGTTCTTGAACCTATTTGCGGTGGGGGGAACAGAGCTCTCCCCCATGCCAATCAGAATGCAGATGAAAACAGTTGCAGTTGAGTGACCTGTGTTGTGGCTGTCTAGAGGGAATGCACAAATGTAGCTGTCTCGCAGCCCAATCCAGACGTCAATTGGAGACAGGTTTTCAGGCAAATAGAGCAGTAAGTGCAGAGAAATGCTCACTCTCTAAAAATGGCATTTATAAAATTGTAAAGTTAAATCCAACCTCACCAGTAAATAGGATTCATCAATAAATAAATAAAGCTTCTCCTCTCTGATATGGAATTACCCCCCAAAAAGTATAAGGGAATACCCAATGCTAACCTATGAGAGGGGCAGACCTCACAGTAGTGAAAAATGTAATAGACTGTTTTGTACTACCAGGACATGCAGACTACCACAGTACATGTCTTACCTTTTACTTACATAGAACGATCCCCCTAGGACTACCTAGGGCCTACCTTAGGGGCTAATTATATGTAATAAAATTGGAGTTTAAGGCTTGGCAAGTAGTTTTAAATGGCAAGTCGAAGTGGCAGTACAAGGCAGCACAGGCACTGCAGTAGCAGGCTTGAGACAGGTTTGAAATGCTACTTCTTTGGGCGGCGCAATCAGTCCCTGGGTATATGGTATACCACTTTACAAGGGGCTTTCAAGTAAATTAAATCTGTCAGTCAGGTATACTCCAATTACACACATGATTAGGGAAGAAGCACGTGCACTTTAGCACTGATTAGTAGCGATAAAGTGATCAGAGTCCTAAGGCCAACAAAAAGAAACAGCAAAATGCGGAGGTGAAAAGCAATAAGGTGGGGTTGAGACCACCATAAGAATGCAAGGTCTAACAAAAACGAACTAAGGATAACATGAGTAAAACATCAGGTTTCTCTACGGCATTTGGTGAGACAAGTTTGCCTTCTTTTATCTGCCATAAATGCAATCTTTCCCGGATCCCTTTATTATATAGCTCTTCAAGGAAAAAAGATAAAGCACTTACAAATGAGCCTCAAATACTCAAAGATAGTAGACTTCTGTAATATGGGCCATAGACTAAAAGCAGCACGAAAGTGCAATAGGGTCCCAAAAACTTGAGTGCCACATGAGAGTATGCATGAAAGCCTATCCTTTTCCAAACTAGAGATATACTCATGCAATTTTTGTTTTTAGGAGAGAATGTGCCTGCTGAAAAAAACATTATATTTAAAAAGAGCATTGCAGAATATCAGGAATTTGCAGTGGGACACCTTAAGGACTTTCATACAGATTATTTGCACAAAACTTACAGTCAGTGTTTGTAGCCGAGTGGTTAAGGCGATGGACTAGAAAGCCATTGGGGTCTCCCCGCGCAGGTTCGAATCCTGCCAACAACGAAAATCTTTTTAACATCGGCTACAATTTCAGAAGTTAACCTTTAGTTTTTCTTCCATGTCAGTTTTATAAATAGGTGCCTTATTTTGGTGTCACTATTGCCCTTTCACATATTTATTATCGCTACCCCTTTCATATCTTTGCTATAACTCTCTCCCTACATTAACGCTGGTGCAAATGCTTCAAATTATTATACCCTGGCTCTCTCAGTCATACCTGTGCATGCACTTGAAACTTACTTTACCAATAAAAGAAGCAAATAGAAAAATAAAACAAAAGCGCTTGAGGATTAGGCAAACACACTTCATAAAAATGCATTTACTTTTCTATTCTCCCCGTGTTACAAGCTTAACTGCTCCCTGTGTATATTCTCTTAGCCTGCTGTCCCAGGAAGAGAATTTTATCAACATGCTCATTCTGTGTTTTTTTCCTAGTCTTTCTTTCCCTTTTCTGAGATTTGTAACTGTTCCTTTACGTGCTCTATTTAGGCGCCATTAATCTCATTTGAGCTCCTTGTACCTGCTGCTGTTTTCTCCACACCTCATACTGCCTTTTCCCTCTTTCTCTCTTTCTCTGAGGTTGGTGGCTACTTTTCAAAGCTTCTGATGCCCCAATGTTCCTTCATTTTGTTGTCAGACGTGCATTGGAAAAGCAACCAAATTAACAAGCCTTTACCACTCACACATGGCAGAAGTTTATACTTTAATTCAATGAGCTAAGAAAAGCGTGTTGTGGGGCCCCTTCGAGCCATGGTGCTTGCTTCATCATAATTAGGCACGCAGTCATTAGCCACAGCTCTGATCATGGGTCACTGAGGTCAGTTTCAATAATTCCTCTAAAACCTAACCATGCAGTCCCCCCTAACTGTGTAGTTATCTTGCTTTACTGCTGTTTGTGTGATTAGCTGGGAGGAGCTCACGGCAGCATCCTCCCTATAAAAGTGTAGATGGACCTCTCCTTAACTCTTTCTTGCTTCACATACAGATGACTTGAGGAGGTACAGGGGAGATGCAGGTCTAATAGACAGAATAGAAGATCTGCGCCAGGTGTGTTTCTCTGCATTGGTGTCCCATCACAGGCCCACAAGTGTATGTGTGATCTTTGACTCCTGGCAGTTCACAAGCAGGCGGACAGGAAACGGTTTCAGCCTATTAACCACTGAGGAGACAAAGCCTTTGTATAAGCAATGAGGAAGCAATGAACACATTCAGCCTATCACAGGAGTTCCCTGAGTGTTCCGAATTATAAATTCTCCATGTCACTGTATGTTATTGAGCCCAAGTAGCTCGCCGTGATCGTATAGTGGATAGTACTCTGCGTTGTGGCCGCAGCAACCTCGGTTCGAATCCGAGTCACGGCATTGTGGTTGGCAATGTCGCGGCAGTTGGGTTTTTCTTTTACAGAATTACCAAATGTACCAGTTGTTTTTGTAAAATGTCTATTAAAAACAGATCCTTTAAAATATTTAAACGATCTAACGACAAATTATTTAAACACACATGATTATAAGATGTAGCTATATTGTACCTACTGACATAAATTATCGTTCTTGAAACTATTTGCGGTGGGGGGAATGGAGCTCTCCCCCATGCCAATCAGAATGCAGATGAATGCAGTTGCAGTTGAGTGACCCGTGTTGTGGCTGTCTAGAGGGAATGCACAAATGTATCTGTCTCGCAGACCAATCCAGACGTCAATTGGAGACAGGTTTTCAGGCAAATAGAGCAGTAAGTGCAGAGAAATGCTCACTCTCTAAAAATGGCATTTATAAAATAGTAAAGTTAAATCCAACCTCACCAGTAAATAGGATTTATCAATAAATAAATAAAGCTTCTCCTCTCTGATATGGAATTACCCCCAAAAAAGTATAAGGGAATACCCAATGCTAACCTATGAGAGGGGCAGACCTCACAGTAGTGAAAAATGTAATAGACTGTTTGGTACTACCAGGACATGCAAACTACCACAGTACATGTCTTATGTTTTACTTACATAGCATGATGCCCCAAGGACTACCTAGGGCCTACGTTAGGGGTTAATTATATGTAATAAAATTGGAGTTTAAGGCTTGGCAAGTAGTTTTAAATGGCACGTCGAAGTGGCAGTACACTGCAGCACAGGCACTGCAGTAGCAGGCTTGAGACAGGTTTGAAATGCTACTTCTTTGGGCGGCACAATCAGTCCCTGGGTATATGGTATACCACTTTACAAGGGGCTTTCAAGTAAATTAAATCTATCAGTCAGGTATACTCTAATTACACACATGATTAGGGAAGAAGCACGTGCACTTCAGCACTGATTAGTAGCGATAAAGTGATCAGAGTCCTAAGGCCAACAAAAAGATACAGCAAAATGCGGAGGTGAAAAGCAATAAGGTAGGGTTGAGACCACCTTAAGAATGCAAGGTCTAACAAAAACGAACTAAGGATAACATGAGTAAAACATCAGGTTTCTCTACGGAATTTGGTGAGACAAGTGTGCCTTCTTTTATCTTCCATAAATGCAATCTTTCCCGGATCCCTTTATTATATAGCTCTTCAAGGAAAAAAGATAAAGCACTTACAAAGGAGCTTTAAATACTCAAAGATGGTAGACTTCTGTAATATGGGCCATAGACTAAAAGCAGCACGAAAACAGAGTGCAATAGGGTCCCAAAAACTTGAGTGCCACATGAGAGTATGCATGAAAGCCTATCCTTTTCCAAACTAGAGATATACTCATGCAATTTTTGTTTTTAGGAGAGAATGTGCCTGCTGAAAAAAACATTATTTTTAAAAAGTTCATTGCAGAATATCAGGAATTTGCTGTGGGACACCTTGAAAACTTTCATACAGATTATTTGCTCAATGCTTACAGTCAGTTGTTGTGGCCAAGTTGTTAAGGCGATGGACTAGAAATCTATTGGGGTCTCCCCGCGCAGGTTCGAATCCTGCCAACAACGAGAATTTTTTTAACATCGGCTACAATTTCAGAAGTTAACCTTTAGTATTTCTTCCATGTCAGTTTTATAAATAGGTGGCTTATTTTGGTGTCACTATTGCCCTTTCACATATTTATTATCGCTACCCCTTTCATATCTTTGCTATAACTCTCTCCCTATATTAGCGTTGGTGCAAACGCTTCAAATTATTATACCCTGGCTCTCTCAGTCATACCTGTGCATGCACTTGAAACTTACTTTACCAATAAAAGAAGCAAATAGAAAAATAAAATAAAAGTGCTTGCTGGATTAGGCAAACACACTTCATAAAACTGCATTTTCTTTTCTATTCTCCCCGTGTTACAAGCTTAACTGCTCCCTGTGTAATTTCTCTTAGCCTGCTGTCCCAGGAAGAGAATTTTATCTACAGGCTCTTTCCGTGTTTTTTTCCTAGTCTTTCTTTCCCTTTTCTTAGATTTGTAACTGTTCCTTTACGTGCTCTATTTAGGCGCCATTAATCTCATTTGAGCTCCTTGTACCTGCTGCTGTTTTCTCCACACCTCATACTGCCTTTTCCCTCTTTCTCTCTTTCTCTGAGGTTGGTGGCTACTTTCCAAAGCTTCAGATGCCCCAATGTTCCTTCATCTTGTTGTCAGACGTGAATTGGAAAAGCAACCAAATTAACAAGCCTTTACCACTCATACATGGCAGAGGTTTATACTTTAATTCAATGAGCTAAGAAAAGCGTGTTGTGGGGCCCCTACGAGCCATGGTGCTTGCTTCATCATAATTAGGCACGCAGTCATTAGCCACAGCTCTGATCATGGGTCACTGAGGTCAGTTTCAATAATTCCTCAAAAACCTAACCATGCAGTCCCCCCTAACTGTGTAGTTATCTTGCTTTACTGCTGTTTGTGTGATTAGCTGGGAGGAGCTCACGGCAGCATCCTCCCTATAAAAGTGTAGATGGACCGCTCCTTAACTTTTTCTTGCTTCCCATACAGATGGCTTGAGGAGGTACAGGGGAGATGCAGGTTTAATAGACAGAATAGAAGATCTGCGCCAGGTGTGTTTCTCTGCATTGGTGTCCCATCACAGGCCCACAAGTGTATGTGTGATCTTTGTCTTCAGGCAGTTCACAAGCAGGCGGCCAGGAAACGGTTTCAGCCTATCAACCACTGAGGAGACAAAGCCTTTGTATAAGGAATGAGGAAGCAATGAACACATTCAGCCTATCACAGGAGTTCCCTGAGTGTTCCGAATTATAAATTCTCCATGTCACTGTATGTTATTGAGCCCAGGTAGATATTGACTAGCAGAGTGCAGCATTTGTCTAGGGGACTATAAGGTGAGAGTTCGAGCGCTAGGGGTTTAGTGACATGTGCTCACTTATGTTCTAGGATGAAGATTTGTAGAGTGTGATGTGTTTTTTGGTGTGCCTCCTGACTTGGCTGTAGTAAGAAAAGGTGGGTGTCGCTAAGAGGTTTGACGAGCTTAATGGTGGCAAGGCTGATAGCTTTAGGTAGAAGGAGAAGATGTGCGTTGAAGGCTACTAAATGAAGAAGCAGAACTCTATCTTAGGTGGTGAAGCAGAGTTTGCCCGCATAAATGGAGAGGAGTTTGCAAAGTCTCTAAATATGAAGTAGTTGGAGCAACACAGCACTAGGACTGGAGGAAAGCATTCACCTCATACCAATACTACTAAAGTCAAGTCGGGGAGAGGGGTTGGCCTAACGGCTAAGGCGCTCGACCTCGGACCTGGGGCTCTGGGTTCAAGTCTCAGTGACGACGCCAATAACCCCCTGTGATTCTGGGCAAATCATTTAATCTCCCCGTGCCTAAAAAAAAAAAATGAAAGTGTGTCCTCATGTTACATAACTGGTTCTATGTAAAGCGCTGTGATAACTAGTTCGTGCTATATAAAACTAAAAAAAAAAAAAAAAAGTAGCTCGCTGTGATCGTATAGTGGTTAGTACTCTGTGTTGTGGCCGCAGCAACCTCGGTTCGAATCCGAGTCACGGCATTGTGGTTGGCAATGTCACGGCAGTTGGGTTTTTCTTTTACAGAATTACCAAATGCACCAGTTGTTTTTGTAAAATGTCTATTAAAAACAGATCCTTTAAAATATTTAAACGATCTAACGACAAATTATTTAAACACACATGATTATAAGATGTAGCCTTATTTTTGTTTTTAGGAGAGAATGTGCCTGCTGAAAAAAACATTATTTTTAAAAAGTGCATTGCAGAATATCAGGAATTTGCTGTGGGACACCTTGAAAACTTTCTTACAGATTATTTGCACAAAACTTACAGTCAGTTGTTGTGGCCGAGTGGTTAAGGCAATGGACTAGAAATCCAATGCGGTACCCCCGCGCAGGTTCGAATCCTGCCAACAACGAGAAACTTTTTAACATCGGCTACAATTTCAGAAGTTAACCTTTAGAATTTCTTCCATGTCAGTTTTATAAATAGGTGGCTTATTTTGGTGTCACTATTGCCCTTTCACATATTTATTATCGCTACCCCTTTTATATCTTTGCTATAACTCTCGTCCTACATTAGCGCTGGTGCAAACACTTCAAATTATTATACCCTGGCTCTCTCAGTCATATCATTCATGCACTTGAAACTTACTTTACCAATAAAAGAAGCAAATAGAAAAATAAAGCAAAAGTGCTTGCTGGATTAGGGAAACACACTTCATAAAACTGCATTTTCTTTTCTATTCTCCCCGTGTTACAAGCTTAACTGCTCCCTGTGTAATTTCTCTTAGCCTGCTGTCCCAGGAAGAGAATTTTATCTACAGGCTCTTTCCGTGTTTTTTTCCTAGTCTTTCTTTCCCTTTTCTTAGATTTGTAACTGTTCCTTTATGTGCTCTATTTAGGCGCCATTAATCTCATTTGAGCTCCTTGTACCTGCTGCTGTTTTCTCCACACCTCATACTGCCTTTTCCCTCTTTCTCTCTTTCTCTGAGGTTGGTGGCTACTTTCCAAAGCTTCTGATTCCCCAATGTTCCTTCATCTTGTTGTCAGACGTGAATTGGAAAAGCAACCAAATTAACAAGCCTTTACCACTCATACATGGCAGAGGTTTATACTTTAATTCAATGAGCTAAGAAAAGCGTGTTGTGGGGCCCCTACGAGTCATGGTGCTTGCTTCATCATAATTAGGCACGCAGTCATTAGCCACAGCTCTGATCATGGGTCACTGAGGTCAGTCTCAATAATTCCTCAAAAACCAAACCATGCAGTCCCCCCTAACTGTGTAGTTATCTTGCTTTACTGCTGTTTGTGTGATTAGCTGGGAGGAGCTCACGGCAGCATCCTCCCTATAAAAGTGTAGATGGACCGCTCCTTAACTTTTTCTTGCTTAACATACAGATGGCTTGAGGAGGTACAGGGGAGATGCAGGTCTAATAGACAGAATAGAAGATCTGCGCCAGGTGTGTTTCTCTGCATTGGTGTCCCATCACAGGCCCACAAGTGTATGTGTGCTCTTTGACTTCTGGCAGTTCACAAGCAGGCGGCCAGGAAACGGTTTGAGCCTATCAACCACTGAGGAGACAAAGCCTTTGTATAAGGAATGAGGAAGCAATGAACACATTCACCCTATCACAAGAGTTCCCTGAGTGTTCCGAATTATAAATTCTCCATGTCACTGTATGTTATTGAGCCCAGGTAGATATTGACTAGCAGAGTGCAGCATTTGTCTATGGGACTATAAGGTGAGAGTTCGAGCGCTAGGGGTTTAGTGACATGTGCTCACTTATGTTCTAGGATGAAGATTTGTAGAGTGTGATGTGTTTTTTGGTGTGCCTCCTGACTTGGCTGTAGTAAGAAAAGGTGGGTGTCGCTAAGAGGTTTGACGAGCTTAATGGTGGCAAGGCTGATAGCTTTAGGTAGAAGGAGAAGATGTGCGTTGAAGGCTACTAAATGAAGAAGCAGAACTCTATCTTAGGTGGTGAAGCAGAGTTTGCCCGCATAAATGGAGAGGAGTTTGCAAAGTCTCTAAATATGAAGTAGTTGGAGCAACACAGCACTAGGACTGGAGGAAAGCATTCACCTCATACCAATACTACTAAAGTCAAGTCGGGGAGAGGGGTGGCATAACGGCTACGACCTCGGACCTGGGGATCTGGGTTTGAGTCTCAGTAACGACACCAATAACCCCCTGTGATTCTGGGCAAATCACTTAATCTCCCCGTGCCTAAAATATAACTGATTTGGTTCGGTTCTAGTTCGCGCTATATTAAACAAAAAAAAAACAAAAAAAAGTAGTTCCCCGTGATCGTATAGTGGTTAGTACTCTGCGTTGTGGCCGCAGCAACCTCAGTTCGAATCCGAGTCACGGCTTTGTGGTTGGCAATGTCACGGCAGTTGGGTTTTTCTTTTACAGAATTACCAAATGTACCAGTTGTTTTTGTAAAATGTCTATTAAAAACAGATCCTTTAAAATATTTAAACGATCTAATGACAAATTATTTAAACACACATGATTATAAGATGTAGCTATATTGTACCTACTGACATAAATTATCGTTCTTGAACCTATTTGTGGTGGGGGAATGGAGCTCTCCCCCTTGCCAATCAGAATGCAGATGAATGCAGTTGCAGTTGAGTGACCTGTGTTGTGGCTGTCTAGAGGGAATGCACAAATGTAGCTGTCTCACAGCCCAATCCAGACGTCAATTGGAGACAGGTTTTCTGGCAAATAGAGCAGTAAGTGCAGAGAAATGCTCACTCTCTAAAAATGGCATTTATAAAATAGTAAAGATAAATCCAACCTCACCAGTAAATAGGATTTATCAATAAATAAATAAAGCTTCTCTTCTCTGATATGGAATTACCCCCCAAAAAGTATAAGGGAATACCCAATGCTAACCTATGAGAGGGCAGACCTCACAGTAGTGAAAAATGTAATAGACTGTTTGGTACTACCAGGACATGCAAACTACCACAGTACATGTCTTACCTTTTACTTACATATCATGATGCCCCTAGGACTACCTAGGGCCTACCTTAGGGGTTAATTACATGTAATAAAATTGGAGTTTAAGGCTTGGCAAGTAGTTTTAAATGGCAAGTCGAAGTGGCAGTACACTGCAGCGCAGGCACTGCAGTAGCAGGCTTGAGACAGGTTTGAAATGCTACTTCTTTGAGCGGCACAATCAGTCCCTGGGTATATGGTATACCACTTTACAAGGGGCTTTCAAGTAAATTAAATCTGTCAGTCAGGTATACTCCAATTACACACATGATTAGGGAAGAAGCACGTGCACTTCAGCACTGATTAGTAGCGATAAAGTAATCAGAGTCCTAAGGCCAACAAAAAGATACAGCAAAATGCGTAGGTGAAAAGCAATAAGCTAGGGTTGAGGCCACCTTAAGAATGCAAGGTCTAACAAAAACAAACTAAGGATAACATGATTAAAACATCAGGTTTCTCTACGGCATTTGGTGAGACAAGTGTGCCTTCTTTTATCTTCCATAAATGCAATCTTTCCCTGACCCCTTTATTATATAGCTCTTCAAGTAAAAAAGATAAAGCACTTACAAAGGAGCCTCAAATACTCAAAGATGGTAGACTTCTGTAATATGGGCCATAGACTAAAAGCAGCACGAAAACAGAGTGCAATAGGGTCCCAAAAACTTGAGTGCCACATGAGAGTATGCATGAAAGCCTATCCTTTTCCAAACTAGAGATATACTCATGCAATTTTTGTTTTTAGGAGAAAATATGCCTGCTGAAAAAAACATTATTTTTAAAAAGTGCATTGCAGAATACCAGGAATTTGCTGTTGGACACCTTGAAAACTTTCATACAGATTATTTGCACAAAACTTACGGTCAGTTGTTGTGACCGAGTGGTTAAGGCGATGGACTAGAAATCCATTGGGGTCTCCCCGCGCAGGTTTGAATCCTGCCAACAACGAGAAACTTTTTGGAAAGGGGCGACCACTCGGTCCCCCCGAACGTATGGATGGGTGCCCCGAACCTCCCGGGAAACCATTTTGGGCGGGGTGGGCGTAGCCCGGCTGGTATGCCCGAAGCGGCGTAGCCGGGGCGCGCCTTCCCCCGCTCAAGAGGGGTTGTCCTAGACACCTCAACGGAAGACGACCACGCCCCGTGGGCGTACCGGGGACGGGTACACGCCCTCCCGCAGAAGAATAAAGGAGCGGGAATCCAGAGGAGCGTCCTCTTGTTCCTCGGATCGGAAGGCTGCACCACTCGTTGCCCGTGAGCCCTCGACGGAACAAGCAGCAATTTTGAACTTGTTAATCTTGTTTTTCTCTTTCAGTTTCGAAGGCTCACAGAGTTCAGGACCTCGTGGATCGACCAAGGGCGGAAGACTCGAAACCATGCCTAACAAGAAAGCAGGAAAGGGTTCCGAGACGGAGAGGGTGTTACGCCTGTTGTCGAACCGGATGGCTTGTATGGACCGAAAGCTCGGACAAGTCCAATCGCTCGGGAGAGGTCTAGTGGAGGTGAAGAAGCAATTGGCCGCATTGAACGACCCAGGTCAGCCGAAAAAGGTAATAGGCCCGGCCTTGCCGGGAGTCGTCCCCGGGTTAAGAGGGAAGCGGGTCAAAGAAAGGGCGGTCTCGGGGGGGTCCCGGTCCCAGAGGTACCCTCCATCGTCCCCCTCGTACCGGCTGGTAACCCGGTTCAGGAACCACTTTTAGGCCAGCCTATCCCGGTGGTGATCACCTCGACCGAGGATGATGAAATGCCCCCAGAATTGGCCGCACAGTTGACGGCATGGCTCAAAACAAAAGTCGGGGGCACAGTGACCCTGGGAGATCCGGCCGAGGAAGCCAGAGTATTAATAAAGCAGTTGCGGCAATCGAGAGATGTCGCAAAGGCGAGTGTTCCTCTTGTTCCCCCACAGGTGGCACCTGGAGTACCAGCAGCTGGTCAGGAAAAGACGGCGGCAGCAACGGCCGATCCGGGTAAGCTCGCATTGCCGATGGTGGGGGAGGGCTCAATACCCTCAAGGCGGGAAAAGGTTGCACAGCACATTCCCATGGCCACGAAAGAGTTAATATGGGGAGACAAGTATGTCAACATGTTTTCATTGTTAACTGACCATCGCGAGATGGAGTATGCTAAAACACAGAAAGATTTGTGGCACCCGAGTGTCTGGCGCGCCAAGATGGCCGAGTTCAGGGTGGACGAGACAGTGACGAACTGGGTTAAGGCCTTCTCTATATTTACCGCAGTGATGGGGGAACGTAAACCCGAGGTTATGACTGATTTGATTTGCTATCAGAATCGCATTATGGATTTCTATTCAATGTATGAGGGGGAAGAATGGAAAGGCTATGACATAAAATTGCGTAAAGCAAAAGAATTTGATGCTTCTTTGTCTTGGGATTGTTTGGACTCGGTGTCATGGCACGAACAGCTCCTGCCAGGGGCGACAGGTACATCCTCGCCAGGCGGGAGCGGGTCCGGAGTGGTCCGCCAAAAGCCCGGGGTGCCCTTTCGAGCAGGCACAGGGGGGGGCTACCAGCCCAGAGTTGCCGGGAATGGCGGAAAAGGGGGGGTCTGTTGGGGCTTCAATAGAGGCAACTGTAACAGACCACAGGGGACATGCAAGTTTAAGCATGTGTGTGCCGGCTGTGGGAATTCCTCACACCCGGAAAGTGCATGTAGATCAAAAATTGGCGGGACGGGGGGTAAAGGCGGGTCTAAACAGGAGTGAGGTAGAGTTTTGTGACCGATTGCCTACACCCGTTGATCTCATGGTTATGATTCCTTGGTTAAACAAATACCCTGATCATGTATCCGCTGGGGTGTTGAGGAAGGGATTCTTACATGGCTTCCACATCCCGGCGGGGGATTTTCGGGGGAACTCCTTTTGTAGAAACCAGTTATCGGTACAGCACAACCCAGGCGTGGCAGAAAAGAATATAGCAAAAGAAGTCAGTTTAGGGCGAGTGGCTGGGCCCTTTCGTTGCCCGCCGGTGGCTGAGTTCATCTGTTCCCCGTTGGGGGTTGTCCCGAAGAAGGACCCAGGGGAGTTTAGACTCATACATAATCTTTCTGCTCCTAAGGGTTCCTCGGTGAATGATGCCATTGACCCAGAAGTTTGTGCAGTACGATATGCATCGTTCGACGATGCCTTGGCCATGTTGAACCACCTAGGCCCTGGGGCGCTGATGGCAAAATGTGATATCGAATCAGCGTTCCGGTTGCTTCCGGTGCACCCGCAGGATCAGCGCCTGCTAGGTTTTGCATTTCAGGGGAGTTATTACATGGATAAATGCATGCCCATGAGTTGCTCAATTTCTTGTGCGTATTTTGAAATGTTTAGCTGTTTTTTAGAATGGGCATTCACCGAGGCTACAGGGCATAGACATGTTATGCATTATCTGGATGACTTTCTGTTTTTGGGGGCAGCCGGTGATACGAACTGCGCGCAGGCGCTGTATGATTTCTGCATCCTCATAAGTGAATTTGGAGTCCCATTGGCACCAGGTAAGACGGTTGGACCATCTACTTCACTGGAGTTTCTGGGAATTGAACTCGATTCTGTGGAGGGGTGTTTCCGATTGCCAATGGACAAAGTGGTCAAGTTTCGGGCTTCCCTGATGCAATGCCTGAGTGGGGAGAAAGTGTCCCTGCACCAGTTACAACAAACAGTGGGTCAGCTTAATTTTGCATTGAGGGTGATGCCTATGGTCCGCCCCTTTTCGCGCTCTATCGCGCAAGCTATGGTAGGTCTCAAAGAGGGTCACCACCGTACGAGACTGTCAGGGGAGGTTCGCCAGGATATGCGTATTTGGATGGCATTTCTGGCGGACTTCAACGGTCGAGTCGTGTGGAACTCCCCGCCGGAATCTTCAGATGAACTAGGTCTATGGACCGACTCAGCAGGGAGCGTGGGTTTTGGCGCCATCTTAGGTAATCGATGGTCGGCACAAACATGGCCAACATGGTGGCACTCCAACGGTCTCACAAGTAACATTGGTTTCCTGGAGTTATTCCCCATCTGGGTTGCTCTGATGACATGGTCTGACGACTTCAGGGACCGCTCAGTGGTGTTTTGGTCTGATAATATGACTGTTGTCGAGTGCATTAACCAACAGGCAGCACGCTGCAAATTGATCTTGAGATTGTTGAAAGAAATTGTGCTGCTTTGCATGAGATTGAATGTACAGTTCAGGGCGAAACATGTGCCAGGTGTACTGAATCATGCGGCTGATGCACTCTCTCGTTCACATATGCAGGCATTCAGGGGTTATCTACCCACAGCGGACCTAGAGGCAGCACCATTCCCCGAAACAATATGGCTAATCGGTGCCCCGGATTACAAGACCTCGTGGCAGCGAGTTTAGCTCCCAGGACAAGGAAAGCATACGAAGGAGCGTTTCGTTCCTCTTGCACATATTTGGGTCCCACAGAGAGTCAGAAATGGGGTGAGGAGGAATCCTTCCTGGGGTACTTGGTAGCGCTGCACAGAGAGGGCCGATCAGCGGCAACGGCCAGTAGGCATAGGGCGGCCATTTCATTCATGGCCCAGGTACACGGCATAAAAGACCCTACAGGTTCCTTTTTGGTGAAAAAAGCCCTTCACGGCTGGCAGCGCCTTGAGGGTTGCAAGCAAGATACGAGGCACCCGATTGGCTTAGACAGACTGTCTCTGCTTTTAGCAAAGCTGGATGAGACGTGTTCCTCCCATTTTGAAGAAGTTCTGTTCCGGGCAGCGTTCACATTGGCATTCCATGGGGCTATGAGGGTGAGCGAACTTGTCGCAAGGAACAAGAGAGATATGGAGGGAGGCTTGTGCAGGGATCACATCCAAATAAGGGGTGATTCGATGGTGATCGTGATAGCCAGTTCCAAGACTGACCAGTGGGCTATGGGAAACAGTGTGGTCGTACAGCGCAAGCGTGGGTCCCCCATCTGCCCGTTGAAATGTGTGGAAGACTATTTGGCGCTAAGGGCGGCCGCATGGGGGGGAGCTTGCTCCGACACAAGGATGGCACTCCTCTGACGAGATTTCAGTTTCAGAGGGTGCTAGCACTGTCAATCGCTGACGCGGGCATGGACCCGTGCGATTTTGGGACCCACTCCTTTCGGATAGGGGCTGCTACTGAGGCTACAGCCAGGGGTCAGAGTGCTGAGAAGTGAAACAATTGGGCCGTTGGTCCTCGAATTGCTTCAAGAGGTATGTGCGATTGCACATGTTGTGAGTGATCAATTGACATGCACTCACGTTTTCTGTCTTTGTTTACTTTACAGTTTCGCGAGCCTGCCACGCGGGGCGGAATTTGAGGTCGACCCAGCACCAGGAGACCAGCGGTCAGAGGCCACCGACTGGAGAGAGGATGGTATGGGTCGTGGGCCACTCATACGTGAGGCGCGCCGGCGACGTATTCAAGGAAGGTGACGCGATTCACGCACCTGGGGAATACGGGTTCAGAGTGTCCTTCCATGGGAAGGGTGGGCTCGTTTTTGACCACTTTGAATCATTTTTCGAGGGGCTTCTAGGGCGGTATAGGTCACCGCCGTCTGTAGTCATAGTACACCTGGGAGGCAACGACTTGGTGACACTGGGTAGACGAGTGTTACTTGAACGAATTTTGTCAGCGGTTAGCTGGTTGGCTATAAGAGTCTCGGGGTGTACGATTGCCTGGTCCCACATGATTCCTAGGAAGATGTGGCAGGGGGGCCTTTCGGTGTCAGCACTGAACCATTCAGTTAAACGGGTCAATAATAAAATAGGTAGATTGTTCCGTTCTGCGCAGTTGCATAACATTCCTCATGGGTGTATTCGGGGTGATCAAATGTATCTGAACGATGGGGTTCACCTGTCCAGGGAGGGGAATGACTTACTCATAGGAGACTTCGTAGCATGGCTAAAAGGGTTTGAGGAAGCATGACCTTTAGGAGGATTTGGGGGGACCGGATAGTCGGTCAACTATCCGGTCTGTGGCGGTAAGGTCATGATCGGTGAGCAGTAATTTCAAGGTCCCTAGAGTGGGGCGCCACCCACAATGGATGGGAGCGCCCGGGGGAAGACGGCCATTGGCCCCTTCCACGGGGAGGCGGCACCCACTAAGGATGGGGAGCCTAGTGGGAGATGGCCATGGGCCCCTCCCAGGGGGGGAGGCGGTTAAATGCCCCTCCTACTAATTTCCCGGGGCCGGATATCCGCGACGGCGGATAGAGAGTGTGGGGATGGGGGAAGAGTCCACGCTGTCCTTCCTACAGAGACCTCATACGGGAACTCGGACGACCCTTAAGATGGCGTCGAGTAGAAAGGGGGCCCCCACCACGACAAGGGAAGTTACAGTTGGCAATGAGGGTACAGTCCTCTGCGCATGCGCCGCTCACACCGTGAGGGCGGGAGTCTTGTAGTAGGGATCTGACACCGGTTAAGACCTTGCCGTTGGCCCTTAATGCTAGGATGTACAATTTGAGTTAGAGTGTATGCATTTTCAGGATGTTAGCCAAAAGTACATGACTGCATCGAAATGTAATAAATGACAAATTGTACATTATGCATAATGATGAAACTTTTATTTAATGTTTTAAATTTTGTTTCATATTTTAATAAATACGGCCGGGAGGGTGACTCCCTCCCGCCTTCCAAAAGTTCAACTATTGTCCGACTTCCCATTCTTGGGGAAACGTGTTGGGAGGGGGTGGCGGGCATCCCGGCCATATGGAAAGGGGCGACCACTCGGTCCCCCCGAACGTATGGATGGGTGCCCCGAACCTCCCGGGAAACCATTTTGGGCGGGGTGGGCGTAGCCCGGCTGGTATGCCCGAAGCGGCGTAGCCGGGGTGCGCCTTCCCCCGCCCAAGAGGGGTTGTCCTAGACACCTCAACGGAAGACGACCACGCCCCGTAGGCGTACCGGGGACGGGTACACGCCCTCCCGCAGAAGAATAAAGGAGCGGGAATCCAGAGGAGCGTCCTCTTGTTCCTCGGATCGGAAGGCTGCACCACTCGTTGACCGTGAGCCCTCGACGGAACAAGCAGCAATTTTGACCCACCCACCAGCCCCTTATGGCAAATGTTTGGAGAAATAAAGTCTTGCAGAGAGATGGAAGTATAGGCCTTTTTTCCTTGATAGAAAGAATGAAGGAATGTTGAGAATAAAGATTGACCTTTTGCAGAGATGTCTACTTGCAGGAAAGAGCAATTGATGGCACAGTAGGATGATGTCGAGTTTTTCTTTCCTTAGTAGGTAAACAACTGTCGTATTTATTTGTCGGGCGGTAAGGTCATGATCGGTGAGCAGTAATTTCAAGGTCCCTAGAGTGGGGCGCCACCCACAATGGATGGGAGCGCCCGGGGGAAGACGGCCATTGGTCCCTTCCACCGGGAGGCGGCACCCACTAAGGATGGGGCGCCTAGGGGGAGATGGCCATGGGCCCCTCCCAGGGGGGGAGGCGGTTAAATGCCCCTCCTACTAATTTCCCGGGGCCGGATATCCGCGACGGCGGATAGAGAGTGTGGGGATGGGGGGAGAGTCCACGCTGTCCTTCCTACAGAGACCTCATACGGGAACTCGGACGACCCTTAAGATGGCGTCGAGTAGAAAGGGGGCCCCCACCACGACAAGGGAAGTTACAGTTGGCAATGAGGGTACAGTCCTCTGCGCATGCGCCGCTCACACCGTCTGGTAGTAGGGATCTGACACCGGTTAAGACCTTGCCGTTGGCCCTTAATGCTACGATGTACAATTTGAGTTAGAGTGTATGCATTTTCAGGATGTTAGCCAAAAGTACATGACTGCATCGAAATGTAATAAATGACAAATTGTACATTATGCATAATGATGAAACTTTTATTTAATGTTTTAAATTTTGTTTCATATTTTAATAAATACGGCCGGGAGGGTGACTCCCTCCCGCCTTCCAAAAGTTCAACTATTGTCCGACTTCCCATTCTTGGGGAAACGTGTTGGGAGGGGGTGGCGGGCATCCCGGCCATATAAGATCGGCTACAATTTCAGAACTTAACCTTTAGAATTTCTTCCATGTCAGTTTTATAAATAGGTGGCGTATTTTGGTGTCACTATTGCCCTTTCACATATTTATTATCGCTACCCCTTTGATATCTTTGCTATAACTCTCGTCCTACATTGCGCTGGTGCAAACACTTCAAATTATTATACCCTGGCTCTCTCAGTCATACCATTCATGCACTTGAAACTCACTTTACCAATAAAAGAAGCAAATAGAAAAATAAAACAAAAGTGCTTGCTGGATTAGGCAAACACACTTCATAAAACTGCATTTTCTTTTCTATTCTCCCCGTGTTACAAGCTTAACTGCTCCCTGTGTAATTTCTCTTAGCCTGCTGTCCCAGGAAGAGAATTTTATCTACAGGCTCTTTCTGTGTTTTTTTCCTAGTCTTTCTTTCCCTTTTCTTAGATTTGTAACTGTTCCTTTACGTGCTCTATTTAGGCGCCATTAATCTCATTTGAGCTCCTTGTACCTGCTGCTGTTTTCTCCATACCTCATACTGCCTTTTCCCTCTTTCTCTCTTTCTCTGAGGTTGGTGGCTACTTTCCAAAGCTTCTGATGCCCCAATGTTCCTTCATCTTGTTGTCAGACGTGAATTGGAAAAGCAACCAAATTAACAAGCCTTTACCACTCATACCTGGCAGAGGTTTATACAGCTCCTTAACTCTTTCTTGCCTCACATATAGATGGCTTGAGGAGGTACAAGGGTGATGCAGGTCTACTAGACAGAATAGAAGATCTGCGCCAGGTGTGTTTCTCTGCATTGGTGTCCCATCACAGGCCCACAAGTGTATGTATGATCTTTGACTCCTGGCAGTTCACAAGCAGGCGGCCAGGAAACGGTTTCAGCCTATCAACCACTGAGGAGACAAAGCCTTTGTATAAGGAATGAGGAAGCAATGAACACATTCAGCCGATCACAGGAGTTCCCTGAGTGTTCCGAACTATAAATTCTCCATGTCACTGTATGTTATTGAGCCCAAGTAGCTGGCCGTGATCGTATAGTGGTTAGTACTCTGCGTTGTGGCCGCAGCAACCTCGGTTCGAATCCGAGTCACGGCATTGTGGTTGGCAATGTCAAGGCAGTTGGGTTTTTCTTTTACAGAATTACCAAATGTACCAGTTGTTTTTGTAAAATGTCTATTAAAAACAGATCCTTTAAAATATTTAAACGATCGAACGACAAATTATTTAAACACACATGATTATAAGATGTAGCCTTATTTTTGTTTTTAGGAGAGAATGTGCCTGCTGAAAAAAACATTATTTTTAAAAAGTGCATTGCAGAATATCAGGAATTTGCTGTGGAACACCTTGAAAACTTTCATGCAGAATATTTGCACAACACTTGCAGTCAGTTGTTGTGGCCGAGTGGTTAAGGTGATGGACTAGAAATCCATTGGGGTCCCCCGCGCAGGTTCGAATCCTGCCAACAACGAGAAACTTTTTAACATCGGCTACAATTTCAGAAGTTAACCTTTAGAATTTCTTCCATGTCAGTTTTATAAATAGGTGGCTTATTTTGGTGTCACTATTGCCCTTTCACATATTTATTATCGCTACCCCTTTCATATCTTTGCTATAACTCTCGTCCTACATTAGCGCTGGTGCAAATACTTCAAATTATTATACCCTGGCTCTCGCAGTCATGCCATTCATGCACTTGAAACTTACTTTACAAATAAAAGAAGCAAATAGAAAAATAAAACAAAAGTGCTTGCTGGATTAGGCAAACACACTTCATAAAACTGCATTTTCTTTTCTATTCTCC
>NC_136073.1:131093922-131101422 GCF_964261635.1 Lissotriton helveticus | reverse complement strand
ACGGTTTCAGCCTATAAACCACTGAGGAGACAAAGCCTTTGTATAAGGAATGAGGAAGCAATGAACACATTCAGCCGATCACAGGAGTTCCCTGAGTGTTCCGAACTATAAATTCTCCATGTCACTGTATGTTATTGAGCCCAAGTAGCTCGCCGTGATCGTATAGTGGTTAGTACTCTGCGTTGTGGCCGCAGCAACCTCGGTTCGAATCCGAGTCACAGCATTGTGGTTGGCAATGTCACGGCAGTTGGGTTTTTCTTTTACAGAATTACCAAATGTACCAGTTGTTTTTGTAAAATGTCTATTAAAAACAGATCCTTTAAAATATTTAAACGATCTAACGACAAATTATTTAAACACACATGATTATGGGCCAGATGTATCAAAAGATAGTTTTGCGATTTTTTACTGAATCGCTATTTGAGATGCACAAAATTATTCTCCACAGGTGCAGGGGAAGCCTCCCCGGGCCCTCCGGACCCCGTCACGGGCACCCTGCCACGCGGCAGGACCCAGGACGGAGCCGGGGTGGGGAGGCCGCCCTCCCCGGGGCCCTCAGGGGCCCCGGACGGAGCTCCTGAAGCCAGCCAAGCCACGGGAGTCTCCCCGGGCACAACGGAACCTCGTCCCAGGCCTTCGGCAGTGGGACAGGAGGGCACTCGGCCATGCCATCGGACTGGAGCCCCGGACGCCCGGGGGAGGACTACTGTTAAAACCATGGAGCCCGCCCGGGGCAATCGGCCATGCCATCGGCCTCCAGCAATGGACACCCAGGAGAAGAATACCGGCAAAACCATGGAGCCCGTCCCGGGTACTCGGCCATGCAGTGGAGAAGTGTGGCTCAATGGTTTGAGCGGCAGACCCTGATGCAGAGGTTTAGCACGGGACCAGGGTTCAATTCCTCGCCTCGGCGGGTCTTGGGCTCAAAATTCCACGGACCCGATAATTCTCGCCTCAGTGCCTATTCCAATGATAAATTTACATTTTACATGCCGCCGGCCTGGAGCCACGGACGCCCGGGGAGGACTACCGTGAAAACCATGGAGCCCGACCTGGGCACTCGCTTATGCCGTTGGCCTGGAGACCCGGACACACGGGGGGGGACGACTGCCCGGGATGCATGGAGCCCGTCCTGGACACTTTGACATGCCGTCGGCCTGGAGCCACGGATGCCCGGGGAAGGACTACTGCAAAAACCATGGAGCCCAACCCGGGCACTCGGCCATGCCATCGGACTGGAGCCCCGGACGCCCGGGGGAGGACTACTGTTAAAACCATGGAGCCCGTCCGGGGCAATCGGCCATGCCATCGGCCTCCAGCGATGGACACCCAGGGGAAGAATACCGGGAAAACCATGGAGCCCGTCCCGGGCACTCGGCCATGCAGTGGAGAAGTGTGGCTCAAAGGTTAGAGCGGCAGACCCTGATGCAGAGGTTTAGCACGGGACCAGGGTTCAATTCCTCTCCTCGGCGGGTCTTGGGCTCAAAATTCCACGGACCCAATAATTCTTGCCTCGGTGCTTATTCCAATGATAAATTTACATTTTACATGCCGCCGGCCTGGAGCCACGGACGCCCGGGGAGGACTACCGTGAAAACCATGGAGCCCGACCGGGGCACTCGCTTATGCCGTTGGCCTGGAGACCCGGACGCACGGGGGGACGACTGCCCGGGATGCATGGAGCCCGTCCTGGGCACTTTGACATGCCGTCGGCCTGGAGCCACAGACGCCCAGGGGAGGACTACCGTGAAAACCATGGAGCCCGACCCGGGCACTCTGCCCATGCCGTTGGCCTGGAGACCCGGGGACAACTGTCCGTCGTCCTGGAGCCACGGTTGCCCGGCGGAGGACTACCGTGAAAACCATGGAGCCCAACCCAGGCACTCGGCCATGCCATCGGACTGGAGCCCAGGACGCCCGGGGGAGGACTACTGTTAAAACCATGGAGCCCGTCCGGGGCAATCAGCCATGCCGTCGGCCTGGAGCCATGGACACCCAGGGGAAGAATACCAGGAAAACCATGGAGCCCGTCCCGGTCACTCGGCCATGCAGTGGAGAAGTGTGGCTCAATGGTTAGAGCAGCAGACCCTGATGCAGAGGTCTAGCCCGGGACCAGGGTTCAATTCCCCGCCTCGGCGGGACTTGGGCTCAAAATACCACGGAGCTGATAATTCTCGCCTTGGTGCCTATTACTATGATAGAGTCCCACTCTGCAACTCTGGGCAATAGCTTGCTTATTCTCCACAACGCTAAGGATGCCTGGCCTCCAACTTTGGGGTGCCCAGGAGTGGACACCTCACAGAGAAAGCCAGGATGGGTTACACAGCGGTATTCATACAAGCGCCTTGAGACCCTTGCGGATGAGTAGTGCGCTATACAAGTATCAATTTACATTTTACATGCCGCCGGCCTGGAGCCACGGACGCCCGGGGAGGACTACCGTGAAAACCATGGAGCCCGACCTGGGCACTCGCTTATGCCGTTGGCCTGGAGAACCGGAGGCCCCGGGGGACGACTGCCCGGGACGCATGGAGCCCGTCCTGGGCACTTTGACATGCCGTCGGCCTGGAGCCACGGACGCCCGGGTGAGGTCTACCGTGAAAACCATGGAGCCCGACCCAGGCACTCTGCCCATGCTGTTGGCCTGGAGACCCGGACGCCCCGGGGGGGGCGACTGCCCGGGACGCATGGAGCCCGTCATGGGCACTTTGACATGCCATCGGCCTGGAGCCAAGGTCCCCCGGAGGAGGACTACCGTGAAAACCATGGAGCCCGACCCGGGCACTCTGCCCATGCCGTTTGCCTGTAGTCCAGGGGGACGTCTGCCCGGGACGCATGGTGCCCGTCCTGGGCACTCGCTTATGCCGTTGGCCTGTAGACCCAGACACCCGGGGGACGACTGCCCGGGGCGCATGGAGCCCGTCCTGGGCACTTTGACATGCCGTCGGCCTGGAGCCACAGACGCCCAGGGGAGGACTACCGTGAAAACCATGGAGCCCGACCCGGGCACTCTGCCCATGCCGTTGGCCTGGAGACCCGGGGACAACTGTCCGTCGTCCTGGAGCCACGGTTGCCCGGCGGAGGACTACCGTGAAAACCATGGAGCCCAACCCGGGCACTCGGCCATGCCATCGGACTGGAGCCCCGGACGCCCGGGGGAGGACTACTGTTAAAACCATGGAGCCCGTCCGGGGCAATCAGCCATGCCGTCGGCCTGGAGCCATGGACACCCAGGGGAAGAATACCAGGAAAACCATGGAGCCCGTCCCGGTCACTCGGCCATGCAGTGGAGAAGTGTGGCTCAATGGTTAGAGCAGCAGACCCTGATGCAGAGGTCTAGCCCGGGACCAGGGTTCAATTCCCCGCCTCGGCGGGACTTGGGCTCAAAATTCCACGGAGCTGATAATTCTCGCCTCGGTGCCTATTACTATGATAGAGTCCCACTCTGCAACTCTGGGCAATAGCTTGCTTATTCTCCACAACGCTAAGGATGCCTGGCCTCCAACTTTGGGGTGCCCAGGAGTGGACACCTCACAGAGAAAGCCAGGATGGGTTACACAGCGGTATTCATACAAGCGCCTTGAGACCCTTGCGGATGAGTAGTGCGCTATACAAGTATCAATTTACATTTTACATGCCGCCGGCCTGGAGCCACGGACGCCCGGGGAGGACTACCGTGAAAACCATGGAGCCCGACCTGGGCACTCGCTTATGCCGTTGGCCTGGAGAACCGGAGGCCCCGGGGGACGACTGCCCGGGACGCATGGAGCCCGTCCTGGGCACTTTGACATGCCGTCGGCCTGGAGCCACGGACGCCCGGGTGAGGTCTACCGTGAAAACCATGGAGCCCGACCCAGGCACTCTGCCCATGCTGTTGGCCTGGAGACCCGGACGCCCCGGGGGGGGCGACTGCCCGGGACGCATGGAGCCCGTCATGGGCACTTTGACATGCCATCGGCCTGGAGCCAAGGTCCCCCGGAGGAGGACTACCGTGAAAACCATGGAGCCCGACCCGGGCACTCTGCCCATGCCGTTTGCCTGTAGTCCAGGGGGACGTCTGCCCGGGACGCATGGTGCCCGTCCTGGGCACTCGCTTATGCCGTTGGCCTGTAGACCCAGACACCCGGGGGACGACTGCCCGGGGCGCATGGAGCCCATCCTGGGCACTTTGACATGCCGCCGGCCTGGAGCCACGGACGCCCAGGGGAGGACTACCAAGAAAACCATGGAGCCCGACTCGGGCACTCTGCCCATGCCCTTGGCCTGGAGACCCGGGGAACAACTGCCCGGGACGCATGGAGCCCGTCCTGGGTACTCTGCCAATGCCGTTGGCCTCATGGGGATGGGTACCCCGGAGGCCCGGGGGAGGTCTGCCCGGGACCCATGGAGCCCTTCCCGGGTGCTTTGCCAATGCCTTTGGCCTCCTGGAGATGGGTGCCCCGGTCACCCAGGGGAGGACTGGCCGGGACCCGTGGAGCCCGTCCTGGGCACTTTGACCTGCCGTCGGCCTGGAGAAGGGAGCGCCGGACATCCGGGGGAGGACTGCCCGGGACCCATGGAGCCCGTCCTGGGCACTCTGACCTGCCGTCGGCCTGGGGAAGGGAGCCCCGGACGCCCGGGGGAGAACTGCCCGGGACCCGTGGAGCCCGTCCTGGGCAATTTGACATGCAGTTGGCCTGGAGGAAGTAAGCCCCGGGTGGCCTAGGGAGGTGTTTCCCAGGCATAGCCTATCTGGTCCCCATGGCAGAGAGCCACCAGCCTTGGAGGGGTGTCTGGGCGTACCCTGCCCCTAGTAATCCGGAGGGAAATTACCCCCCTTTCTTGTAATCCGTGCACGCGAGGTGACAGAGGGGACCCAAGGCGTGAAAGAACCCGACCTCATGGAGCCCTCGCTGGGATCCGGGAGGCAAATGGCACCTCATCGGGACTTCCAGGGAAGCCCGGCCATCTGGTCGCCCCATTGGAAAGCATTGCGTGCGACCAGATGGCTGGGATCGAAAGTGCTTCCCACCCCGAGCCTTCGCGGTAGGGTTCCCGCCTGCCTGCCCACGCAAGGCAGGGCTCAGGGACACCGGCTGGGCCTCAGGCGCGGGGTGGACCACCAGAGCTCTCGGGCCCGGACGCCTGGGGGAGGACTGCCCGAGACCCATGGAACCCGTCCCGGATACTTTGCCATGCCGTTGGCCCGGGGAAGGGAGCCCCGGACGCCCGGGGCCCGTGGAGCCCGTCCTGGGAACTCCGGCATGCCGTTGGCCCGGGGAAGGGAGCCCCAGATGCCCGGGACCCGTGGAGCCCGTCCTGGGCACACTGACAAGCCGTTGTCCCGGGGAAGGGAGCCCCGGACGCCGGGGACTCGTGGAGCCCGTCCTGGGCACTCTGGCATGCCGTTGGCCCGGGGAAGGGAGCCCCAGATGCCCGGGACCCGTGGAGCCCGTCCTGGGCACTCTGACAAGCCGTTGTCCCGGGGAAGGGAGCCCCAGACGCCGGGGACTCGTGGAGCCCGTCCTGGGCACTCTGGCATGCCGTTGGCCCGGGGAAGGGAGCCCAAGATGCCCGGGACCCGTGGAGCCCGTCCTGGGCACTCTGACAAGCCGTTGTCCCGGGGAAGGGAGCCCCGGACGCCGGGGACTCGTGGAGCCCGTCCTGGGCACTCTGGCATGCCGTTGGCCCGGGGAAGGGAGCCCAAGATGCCCGGGACCCGTGGAGCCCGTCCTGGGCACTCTGACAAGCCGTTGTCCCGGGGAAGGGAGCCCCGGACGCCGGGGACTTGTGGAGCCCGTCCTGGGCACTCTGGCATGCCGTTGGCTCGGGAAAGGGAGCCCCGGATGCCCGGGACCCGTGGAGCCCGTCCTGGGCACTCTGACAAGCCGTTGGCCCGGGGAAGGGAGCCCCGGACGTCCGGGGCCCGTGGAGCCCATCCTGGGCACTCTGACAAGCCGTTGGCCCAGGAAAGGGAGCGCCGGACACCCAGCGGAGGACTGCCCGGGACCCATGGAGCCCGTCCTGGGCAATCTGACCTGCCGTCGGCCCGGAGAAGGGAGCGACGGACGCCCGGGGGATGAATGCCCAGGACGCATGGAGCCCATCCTGGGCACTTTGACATGCCATCGGCCTTGAGACCCGGGGGACGACTGCCCGGGACGCATGGAGCCCGACCTGGGCACTCGCTCATGCCGTTGGCCTGGGGACCCGGGGGACGACTGCCCGGGACGCATGGAGCCCGACCTGGGCACTCGCTCATGCCGTTGGCCTGGAGACCCGGGGGACGACTGCCCGGGACGCATGGAGCCCGTCCTGGGCACTTTGACATGCCGTTGGCCTGGAGGAGGGAAGCCCCGGGTGGTGTTACCCAGGCATAGCCCATCTGGTCCCCCTGGCAGAGAACCACCAGCCTTGCAGGGGTGTCCGGGCATACCCTTACCCCTAGTAATCCGGAGGAAAATTACCCCCCTTTCTTGTAATCTGTGCACACGAGTTGACAGAGGGGACCCAAGGCGTAAAAGTACCCGACCTCCTGGAGCCCTCGCTGGGATCGGGGAGGCAAATGGCACCTCATAGGGACTTCCAGGGAGGTTTGGCCATCAGGTCGCCCTTTTGGATAGCATTGCGTGCGACCAGATGGCCGAGGGGAAAGGTGCAACCAGGTGGCCGGGACCGAAAGGACTCCCTGCTTCCCACCCCGAGCCTTCGTGGTAGGGCTGCTGCCTGCCCACGCCGGGCAGGGCTCGGGGACCCTGGCTGGGCCTCAGGCACGGTGAGGACCACCGGAGCTCCCAGGCCCGGACGCCCGGGACGACGACTGCCCGGGACGCATGGAGCCCGTCCTGGGCACTTTGACATGCCGTCGGCCTGGAGACCCTGGGGACGACTGCCTGGGACGCATGGAGCCCGTCCTGGACATTTTGACATGCCGTCGGCCTGGAGACCCGGGGGACGACTGCCCGGGACGCATGGAGCCCGTCCTGGGCACTTTGACATGCCGTCGGCCTGGAGACCCGGGGGACGACTGCCCGGGACGCATGGAGCCCGTCCTGGGCACTTTGACATGCCGTCGGCCTGGAGACCCTGGGGACGACTGCCTGGGACGCATGGAGCCCGTCCTGGACATTTTGACATGCCGTCGGCCTGGAGACCCGGGGGACGACTGCCCGGGACGCATGGAGCCCGTCCTGGGCACTTTGACATGCCGTCGGCCTGGAGACCCGGGGGACGACTGCCCGGGACGCATGGAGCCCGTCCTGGGCACTTTGACATGCCGTCGGCCTGGAGATCTGGGGGACGACTGCCCGGGACGCATGGAGCCCGTCCTGGGCACTTTGACATGCCGTCGGCCCGGAGAAGGGAGCGGCGGATGCCCGGGGGGAGGAATGCCCGGGACGCATGGAGCCCGTCCTGGGCACTTTGACATGCCGTCGGCCCGGAGACCCCTGGGACGACTGCCCGGGACGCATGGAGCCCGTCCTGGGCACTCGCCCATGCCGTTGGCCTGGAGACCCGGGG
>NC_136073.1:131061422-131081422 GCF_964261635.1 Lissotriton helveticus | reverse complement strand
TGCCACGCAGCAGGACCAAGGACAGAGCCCGGGGTGGGGAGGCCGCCCTCCCCGGGCCCTCAGGGGCCACAGCCACAGCTCCTGTACCCAGCCAAGCAAGGGGAGGCTCCCTGGGCACCACGGAAACCCGTCCCGGGCCTTTGGCAGTGCGGCAGGCCAGGGGACAGGGCCCAGGGCCGTGGCACCCGACCCGGGGCCCGGCCGGGCCCCTGGACCCAGCCAGGGCTCCTGGGCCCGGAGGCGCAGGGGTTGCCTCCCCGGGCCCTCTGGACCCCGTCCCGGGCACCCTGCCACGCAGCAGGACGAAGGACAGAGCCCGGGGTCGGGAGGCCGCCCTCCCCCGGGCCCCTAGGGGCCCCGGACAGAGCTCCTGAAACCAGACAAGCAAGGGGAGGCTCCCCGGGCACAACGGAACCCCTTCCTAGGCCCTTGGCAGTGCGGTAGGCTGGGAGACAGGGACCAGGGCCGGAGCACCCGACCCGGGGCCCGGCCGGGCCCCTGGACCCAGCCGGGGCTCCCAAGCCCGGAGGCGCATGGGACGCCTCCCCGGACCCATGGAGCCCGTCCTGGGCATTGAGCCATGCCGTTGGCCTGGAGATGGGAGCCCCGGACGCCCGGGGATGGACTGCCCGGTACCCGTGGATCCCGTCCTGGGCTCTTTGACATGCCGTCGGCCTGGAGGTGGGTGCCCGGGACGCCCGGGGGAGGCCTGGTCGGGACCCGTGGAGCCCTTCCCGGGTACTTTGCCAATGCCGTTGGCCTCATGGAGATGGGTGGCCCGGACGCCGGGGGGAGGACTGCCCGGTACCCATGGAGCCCTTTCCGGGTACTTTGCAACGCCGTTGGCCTCCTGGAGATGTATGCCCGAACGCCCGGAGGGAGGGCTGCCCGGGGCCCGTGGAGCCCGCCCTGGGCACTTTGACATGCCGTCGTCCTGGAGGTGGGAGCCCCGGACGCCCGGGGGAGGGCTGCCCGGGACCCATGGAGCCCTTCCCGGTTACTCTGCCATCCCGTTGGCCTCCTGGAGATGGGTGCCCTGGACGCCCGGGGGAGGTCTGTCCGGGGCCCATGGAGCCCGTCCTGGGCAGTGTGACATGCCGTCAGCCTGGAGGTGGGAGCCCCGGACGCCCGGGGGAAGGCTGCCCACGACCCGTGGAGCCCTTCCCGGGTACTTTGCCATCCCGTTGGCCTCCTGGAGATGGTTGCCCCGGACGCCCGGGGGAGGACTGCCCGGTACCCGTGGATCCCGTCCTGGGCTCTTTGACATGCCGTCGGCATGGAGGTGGGAGCCCGGGACGCCCGGGGGAGGCCTGGTCGGGACCCGTGGAGCCCCTCCCGGGTACTTTGCCAATGCCGTTGGCCTCATGGAGATGGGTGCCCCGGACGCCCGGGGGAGGACTGCCCCGTACCCGTGGAGCCCTTTCCGGGTACTTTGCAATGCCGTTGGCCTCCTGGAGATGTGTGCCCCGAACGCCTGGGGGGAGGGCTGCCCGGGGCCCGTGGAGCCCGCCCTGGGCACTTTGACATGCCGTCGTCCTGGAGGTGGGAGCCCCGGACGCCCGGGGGAAGGCTGCCCGGGACCCGTGGAGCCCTTCCCGGGTACTTTGCCACCCTGTTGGCCTCCTGGAGATGGGTGGCCCGGACGCCCGGGGGAGGTCTGTCCGGGGCCCATGGAGCCCGTCCTGGGCAGTGTGACATGCCGTTGGCACGGAGAATGGAGCCCCCAGATGCCCGGGGGAGGTGTTGCCCAGGCATATCTCATCTGGTCCCCCGGGCAGAGAACCACCAGCCCTGGAGAGGTGTCCGGGCGTACCCTGCCCCTAGTAATCCGGAGGGAAATTACCCCCCTTTCTTGCAATCCGTGCACGCGAGGGGACAGAGGGGACCCAAGGCGTGAAAGAACCCGACCTCATGGAGCCCTAGCTGGGATCCGGGAGCCGAATGGCACCTCATCGGGACTTCCAGGGAAGCCCGGCCATCTGGTTGCCCTATTGGAAAGCATCGCGGGTGACCAGATGGCTGGGATCGAAAGGAATCCCAGCTCCCCATCCATCCCAAGCCTTCGCGGTAGGGCTCCTGACTGCCTGCCCACGCAAGGCAGGGCTCTTGGACCCCGGCTGGGCCTCAGGCGCAGGTTGGACCACCGGAGCTCTAGGGCCCGGACGACCTGGGGGAGGAATGCCCGGGTCGCATGGAGCCCGTCCTGGGCACTTTTTCATGCCATCGGCCTGGATGGAGCCCCAGACGCCCGGGGGACGACTGCCCAAGAGCCATGGAGCCCGACCCGGGCACTCTGCCATGCCGTCAGCCTGGCTGGAGCCCCGGACGCCCGGGGGACGAAAGCTTGGGACGCATGGAGCCCGTCCTGGGCACTTTTCCATGCCATCGGCCTGGAGCGCCCCGACAACCAGGGGAGGACCACCCTGAAAACCATGGAGCCCGACCCGGGCACTCTGCCATGCCGTCAGCCTGGATGGAGCCCAGGACGCCCGGGGGACGAAGGCCCGGGTCGCATGGAGCCCGTCCTGGGCACTTTTCCATTCCATTGGCCTGGAGCGCCCCGACACCCAGGGGAGGACCACCCTGAAAACCATGGAGCACGACCCGGGCACTCTGCCATGCCGTCAGCCTAGATGGAGCCCCGGACGCCCGGGGGATGAATGCCCGGGTCGCATGGAGCCCGTCCTGGGCACTTTTCCATTCCATTGGCCTGGAGCGCCCCGACACCCAGGGGAGGACCACCCTGAAAACCATGGAGCCCGACCCGGGCACTCTGCCATGCTGTCAGCCTGGATGGAGCCCCGGACGCCCGGGGGACAAAGGCCCGGGACGCATGGAACCCGTCCCGGGCACTCTGCCATGCCGTCGGCCTGGATGAAGCCCCGGACGCCCGGGGGAGGACTGCCCAAGAGCCATGGAGCCCGTCCTGATCAATTTGACATGCCGTCGTCCTGGAGGTGGGAGCCCCGGACGCCCGGGGGAAGGCTGCCCGGGACCCGTGGAGCCCTTCCTGGGTACTTTGCCATCCCGTTGGCCTCCTGGAGATGGGTGCCCCCCCCCGGACACCCGGGGGAGGTCTGTCCGGGGCCCATGGAACCCGTCCTGGGCAGTGTGACATGCCGTCGGCCTGGAGGTGGGAGCCCCGGACGCCCGGGGGAAGGCTGCCCGGGACCCGTGGAGCCCTTCCCGGGTACTTTGCCATCCCGTTGGCCTCCTGGAGATGGGTGGCCCGGACGCCCGGGGGAGGTCTGTCCGGGGCCCATGGAGCCCGTCCTGGGCAGTGTGACATGCCGTTGGCCCGGAGAATGGAGCCCCCAGACGCCCGGGGGAGGTGTTGCCCAGGCATATCTCATCTGGTCCCCCGGGCAGAGAACCACCAGCCCTGGAGAGGTGTCCGGGCGTACCCTGCCCCTAGTAATCCGGAGGGAAAATATCCCCCTTTCTTGCAATCCGTGCACACGAGGGGACAGAGGGGACCCAAGGCGTGAAAGAACCCGACCTCATGGAGCCCTAGCTGGGATCCGGGAGCCGAATGGCACCTCATCGGGACTTCCAGGGAAGCCCGGCCATCTGGTCGCCCTATTGGAAAGCATCGCGGGTGACCAGATGGCCGGGATCGAAAGGAATCCCAGCTCCCCATCCATCCCAAGCCTTCGCGGTAGGGTTCCTGACTGCCTGCCCACGCAAGGCAGGGCTCTTGGACCCCGGCTGGGCCTCAGGCGCAGGTTGGACCACCGGAGCTCTAGGGCCCGGACGACCTGGGGGAGGAATGCCCGGGTCGCATGGAGCCCGTCCTGGGCACTTTTTCATGCCATCGGCCTGGATGGAGCCCCGGACGCCCGGGGGACGACTGCCCAAGAGCCATGGAGCCCGACCCGGGCACTCTGCCATGCCGTCAGCCTGGCTGGAGCCCCGGACGCCCGGGGGACGAAGGCTTGGGACGCATGGAGCCCGTCCTGGGCACTTTTCCATGCCATCGGCCTGGAGCGCCCCGACACCCAGGGGAGGACCACCCTGAAAACCATGGAGCCCGACCCTGGCACTCTGCCATGCCGTCAGCCTGGATGGAGCCCCGGACGCCCAGGGGATGAATGCCCGGGTCGCATGGAGCCCGTCCTGGGCACTTTTCCATTCCATTGGCCTGGAGCGCCCCGACACCCAGGGGAGGACCACCCTGAAAACCATGGAGCACGACCCGGGCACTCTGCCATGCCGTCAGCCTGGATGGAGCCCCGGACGCCCAGGGGATGAATGCCCGGGTCGCATGGAGCCCGTCCTGGGCACTTTTCCATTCCATTGGCCTGGAGCGCCCCGACACCCAGGGGAGGACCACCCTGAAAACCATGGAGCCCGACCCGGGCACTCTGCCATGCTGTCAGCCTGGATGGAGCCCCGGACGCCCGGGGGACGAAGGCCTGGGACGCATGGAACCCGTCCCGGGCACTCTGCCATGCCGTCGGCCTGGATGGAGCCCCGGACGCCCGGGGGAGGACTGCCCAAGAGCCATGGAGCCCGTCCTGGGCAATTTGACATGCCGTCATCCTGGAGGTGGGAGCCCCGGACGCCCGGGGGAAGGCTGCCCGGGACCCGTGGAGCCCTTCCCGGGTACTTTGCCATCCCGTTGGCCTCCTGGAGATGGGTGCCCCCCCGGACGCCCGGGGGAGGTCTGTCCGGGGCCCATGGAGCCCGTCCTGGGCAGTGTGACATGCCGTCGGCCTGGAGGTGGGAGCCCCGGACGCCCGGGGGAAGGCTGCCCGGGACCCGTGGAGCCCTTCCCGGGTACTTTGCCATCCCGTTGGCCTCCTGGAGATGGGTGCCCCGGACACCCGGGGGAGGTCTGTCCGGGGCCCATGGAGCCCGTCCTGGGCAGTGTGACATGCCGTCGTCCTGGAGGTGGGAGCCCCGGACGCCCGGGGGAAGGCTGCCCAGGACCCGTGGAGCCCTTCCCGGGTACTTTGCCATCCCGTTGGCCTCCTGGAGATGGGTGCCCCCCCGGACGCCCAGGGGAGGTCTGTCCGGGGCCCATGGAGCCCGTCCTGGGCAGTGTGACATGCCGTCGGCCTGGAGGTGGGAGCCCCAGACGCCCGGGGGAAGGCTGCCCGGGACCCGTGGAGCCTTTCCCGGGTACTTTGCCATTCCCTTGGCCTCCTGGAGATGGGTGCCCCGGACGCCCAGGGGAGGTCTGTCCGGGGCCCATGGAGCCCGTCCTGGGCAGTGTGACATGCCGTTGGCCCGGAGAATGGAGCCCCCAGACGCCCGGGGGAGGTGTTGCCCAGGCATATCTCATCTGGTCCCCCGGGCAGAGAACCACCAGCCCTGGAGAGGTGTCCGGGCGTACCCTGCCCCTAGTAATCCAGAGGGAAATTACCCCCCTTTCTTGCAATCCGTGCACGCGAGGTGACAGAGGGGACCCAAAGCGTGAAAGAACCCGACCTCATGGAGCCCTAGCTGGGATCCGGGAGCCGAATGGCACCTCATCGGGACTTCCAGGGAAGCCCGGCCATCTGGTCGCCCTATTGGAAAGCATCGCGGGTGACCAGATGGCCGGGATCGAAAGGACTCCCAGCTCCCCATCCATCCCAAGCCTTCGCGGTAGGGTTCCTGACTGCCTGCCCACGCAAGGCAGGGCTCTTGGACCCCGGCTGGGCCTCAGGCGCAGGTTGGATCACCGGAGCTCTAGGGCCCGGACCACCTGGGGGAGGAATGCCCGGGTCGCATAGAGCCCGTCCTGGGCACTTTCCATGCCATCGGCCTGGATGGAGCCCCGGACGCCCGGGGGACGACTGCCCAAGAGCCATGGAGCCCGACCCGGGCACTCTGCCATGCCGTCAGCCTGGCTGGAGCCCCGGACGCCCGGGGGACGAAGGCCCGGGACGCATGGAGCCTGTCCTGGGCACTTTTCCATGCCATCGGCCTGGAGCGCCCCGACACCCAGGGGAGGACCACCCTGAAAACCATGGAGCCCGACCCGGGCACTCTGCCATGCCGTCAGCCTGGATGGAGCCCCGGACGCCTGGGGGACGAAGGCCCAGGTCGCATGGAGCCCGTCCTGGGCACTTTTCCATTCCATTGGCCTGGAGCGCCCCGACACCCAGGGGAGGACCACCCTGAAAACCATGGAGCCCGACCCGGGCACTCTGCCATGCCGTCAGCCTTGATGGAGCCCCGGACGCCCGGGGGATGAATGCCCGGGTCGCATGGAGCCCGTCCTGGGCACTTTTCCATTCCATTGGCCTGGAGCGCCCCGACACCCAGGGGAGGACCACCCTGAAAACCATGGAGCCCGACCCGGGCACTCTGCCATGCTGTCAGCCTGGATGGAGCCCCGGACGCCCGGGGGACGAAGGCCCGGGACGCATGGAACCCGTCCCGGGCACTCTGCCATGCCGTCGGCCTGGATGGAGCCCCGGATGCCCGGGGGAGGACTGCCCAAGAGCCATGGAGCCCGTCCTGGGCAATTTGACATGCCGTCGTCCTGGAGGTGGGAGCCCCGGACGCCCGGGGGAAGGCTGCCCGGGACCCGTGGAGCCCTTCCCGGGTACTTTGCCATCCCGTTGGCCTCCTGGAGATGGGTGCCCCCCCCGGACGCCTGGGGGCGGTCTGTCCGGGGCCCATGGAGCCCGTCCTGGGCAGTGTGACATGCCGTCAGCCTGGAGGTGGGAGCCCCGGACGCCCGGGGGAAGGCTGCCCGGGACCCGTGGAGCCCTTCCCGGGTACTTTGCCATCCCGTTGGCCTCCTGGAGATGGGTGCCCCGGACGCCTAGGGGAGGTCTGTCCGGGACAAGTTGAGCCCGTCCGGGGCATTGAGCCATGCAGTTGGCCCGGAGAATGGAGCCCCCAGACGCCCGGGGGAGGTGTTGCCCAGGCATATCTCATCTGGTCCCCCAGGCAGAGACCCACCAGCCCTGGAGGGGTGTCCGGGCGTACCCTGCCCCTAGTAATCCGGAGGGAAATTACCCCCCTTTCTTGCAATCCGTGCACGCGAGGTGACAGAGGGGACCCAAGGCGTAAAAGAACCCAACCTCATGGAGCCCTAGCTGGGATCCGGGAGGCGAATGGCACCTCATCGGGACTTCCAGGGAAGCCCAGCCATCTGGTCGCCCTATTGGAAAGCATCGCGGGTGACCAGATGGCCGGGATGGAAAGGACTCCCAGCTCCCCATCCATCCCAAGCCTTCGCGGTAGGGTTCCTGACTGCCTGCCCACGCAAGGCAGGGCTCTTGGACCCCGGCTGGGCCTCAGGCGCAGGTTGGACCAACGGAGCTCTAGGGCCCGGACGACCTGGGGGAGGAATGCCCGCGTCCCGTGGAGCCCGTCCTGGGTACTTTGACATGCCGTCGGCCTGGAGGTGGGTGCCCCGGACGACCGGGGGAAGCTGCCCGGGACCCATGGAGCCCGTCGTGGGTACTTTGACATTCCGTCGGCCTGGAGGTGGAAGCCCCTGACGCCCGGGGGGAGGTCTGCCCGGGACCCATGGAGCCCGTCCTGGGTACTTTGCCAATGCCGTTGGCCTCATGGAGATGGGTGCCCCGGACGCCCGGGGGAGGTCTACCCGGGACCCATGGAGCCCTTCCCGGGTACTTTGCCAATGCCGTTGGCCTCATGGAGATGGGTGCCCCGGACGCCCGGGGCAGGTCTGCCCGGGACCCATGGAGCCCTTCCCGGGTACTTTGCCAATGCCGTTGGCCTCATGGAGATGGGTGCCCCGGACGCCCGGGGGAGGTCTGCCCGGGACCCATGGAGCCCATCCTGGGTACTTTGCCAATGCCGTTGGCCTCATGGAGATGGGTGTCCAGGACGCCCGGGGGAGGACTGTCCTGGACTCATGGAGCCCGTCCCGGGCACTCTGCCATGCCGTCGGCCTGGAGGTGGGAGCCCCGGACGCCCGGGGGACGAATGCCCGGGACGCATGGAGCCCGTCCTGGGCACTTTTCCGTGCCTTCAGCCTGGAGCCCCCAGACACCCAGGGGAGGACCACCATGAAAACCATGGAGCCCGACCTGGGCACTCTGCCATACCGTCAGCCTAGATGGAGCCCCGGACGCCCAGGGGACGAATGCCCGGGATGCATGGAGCCCGTCCTGGGCACTTTTCCGTGCCTTCGGCCTGGAGCCCCCAGACACCCAGGGGAGGACCACCGTGAAAACCATGGAGCCCGACCTGCACACTCTGCCATACCGTCAGCCTAGATGGAGCCCCGGAGGCCCAGGGGACGAATGCCCGGGACGCATGGAGCCCGTCCTGGGCACTTTTCCATGCCTTCGGCCTGGAGCCCCCCAGACACCCAGGGGAGGACCACCATGAAAACCATGGAGCCCGACCTGGGCACTCTGCCATACCGTCAGCCTAGATGGAGCCCCGGACGCCCAGGGGACGAATGCCCGGGATGCATGGAGCCCGTCCTGGGCACTTTTCCATGCCTTCGGCCTGGAGCCCCCAGACACCCAGGGGAGGACCACCATGAAAACCATGGAGCCCGACCTGGGCACTCTGCCATACCGTCAGCCTAGATGGAGCCCCGGACGCCCAGGGGACGAATGCCTAGGGAGGTGTTGCCCAGGCATATCCCATCTGGTCCCCATGGCAGAGAACCACCACCCTCGGAGGGGTGTCCGGGCGTACCCTTCTCTCTAGTAATCCGGAGCAAAATTACCCCCTTTTCTTGTAATCTGTGCACGCGGTGTGACAGAGGGGACCCAAGGCGTGAAAGAACCCGACCTCATGGAGCCCTAGCTGGGATCCGGGAGGCGAATGGCACCTCATCGGGTCTTCCAGGGAAGTTCGGCCATCTGGTCCCCCCCATAGGAAAGCGTTGCGGGCGACCAGATGGCCGAGGGAATCTGGGCGATCAGATGGCCGAGCATTGAGGTGAAGCCGCCTGGACTCTTCCCCACCCCGTCCCGGGACGAATGCCCAGGACGCATGGAGCCCGTCCTGGGCACTTTTCCATGCCGTCGGCCTGGAGCGCCCCGACACCCAGGGGAGGACCACCCTGGAAACCATGGAGCCCGACCCGGGCACTCTGCCATGCCGTCAGCCTGGATGGAGCCTCGGGCGCCCGGGGGACGAAGGCCCGGGACGCATGGAGCCCGTCCTGGGCACTTTTCCATGCCGTCGGCCTGGAGCGCCCCGACACTCAGGGGAGGACCACCCTGAAAACCACGGAGCCCGACCCGGGCACTCTGCCATGCCGTCAGCCTGGATGGAGCCCCGGACGCCCGGGGGACGAATGCCCAGGATGCATGGAGCCCATCCTGGGCACTTTTTCCATGCCATTGGCCTGGGGCGCCCCAACACCCAGGGGAGGACCACCGTGAAAACCATGGAGCCCGACCCGGGCACTCTGCCATACCTTCAGCCTGGATGGAGCCCCGGGCACCTGGGGGACGAATGCCCGGGACGCATGGAGCCCATCCTGGGTACTTTGCAACGCCGTTGGCCTCCTGGAGATGGGTGCCCCGAACGCCCGGGGCGGGCTGCCCGGGACCCATGGACCCCGTCCTGGGAACTTTTACATGCCGTCGGCCTGGACGTGGGTGCCCTGGACGCCCGGGGGGGGAGGCCTGCCCGGGACCCGTGGAGTCCTTCCAGGGTACTTTGCCGATGCCGTTGGCCTCATGGAGATGGGTGCCCCGGACGCCCGGGGGAGGTCTGCCCGGGACCCATGGAGCCCGTCCTGGGTACTTTGCAATGCCGTTGGCCTCCTGGAGATGGGTGTCCCGGACGCCCGGGGGAGGACTGTCCCAGACTCATGGAGCCCGTCCTGGGCACTTTGACATGCCGTCGGCCTGGAGAAGGGAGCGCCGGACACCCAGGGGAGGACTGCCCGGGACCCATGGAGCCCTTCCCGGGTGCTTTGCCAATGCCGTTGGCCTCCTGGAGATGGGTGCCCCGGTCGCCCAGGGGAGGACTGCCCGGGACCTGTGGAGCCCGTCCTGGGCACTTTGACCTGCCGTCGGCCTGGAGAAGGGAGCGCTGGACGCCCAGGGGAGGACTGCGCTGGGACCCGTGGAGCCCGTTCTGGGCACTTTAACCTGCCGTCGGCCTGGAGAAGGGAGCGCCGGACACCCAGGGGAGGACTGCCCGGGACCCATGGAGCCCTTCCCGGGTGCTTTGCCAATGCCGTTGGCCTCCTGGAGATGGGTGCCCCGGTCGCCCAGGGGAGGACTGCGCCGGGACCCGTGGAGCCCGTCCTGGGCACTTTAACCTGCCATCGGCCTGGAGACCCGGGGGACGACTGCCCGGGACGCATGGAGCCCGTCCTGGGCACTTTGACATGCCGTTGGCCTGGAGGAAGGAAGCCCCGGGTGGTGTTACCCAGGCATCGCCCATCTGGTCCCCCATGGCAGAGAACCACCAGCCTGGGAGGGGTGTCCAATGGTACCTTGCCCCTAGAAATCCGGAGGAAAATTACCCCCCTTTCTTGTAATCTGTGCACACGAGGTGACAGAGGGGACCCAAGGCGTGAAAGTACCCGACCTCCTGGAGCCCTCGCTGGGATCGGGGAGGCAAATGGCACCTGATAGGGACTTCCAGGGAAGTTTGGCCATCTGGTCGCCCTATTGGATAGCATTGCGGGAGACCAGATGGGCGAGGGGAAAGGTGCAACCTGGTGGCCGGGACCGAAAGGACTCCCTGATTCCCACCCCGAGCCTTCGTGGTAGGGCTGCTGCCTGCCCACGCCGGCAAGGGCTCGGGGACCCCGGCTGGGCCTCAGGCACGATGAGGACCACCGGAGCTCCAATGCCCGGACGCCCGGGGGGACGACTGCCCGGGACACATGGAGCCCGTCCTGGGCACTTTGACATGCTGTTGGCCTGGAGCCACGGACGCCTGGGGGGAGCACTAGCGTGAAAACCATGGAGCCCGACCCAGGCACTTTGCCCATGCCGATGGCCTGGAGACCTGGACGCCCCGGGGGACGACTGCCCGGGACGCATGGAGCCCGTCCTGGGCACTTTGACATGCCGTCGGCCTGGAGCCACGGACGTCCGGGGGGGAGGTCTACCATGAAAACCATGGAGCCCGACCCGGGCACTCTGCCCATGCTGTTGGCCTGGAGACCCGGGGGACAACTGCCCGGGACGCATGGAGCCCGTTCTGGGCACTTTGGCATGCCGTCGGCCTAGAGCCACGGACGCCCGGGGGAGGACTACCGTGAATACCATGGAGCCCGACCTGGGCACTCACCCATGCCATTGGCCTGGAGACCCGGGGGACGACTGCCCGGGACGCATGGAGCCCGTCCTGGGCACTTTGACATGCCGTCGGCCTGGAGCCACGGACAGCCAGGGGAAGAATACCAGGAAAACCATGGAGCCCGTCCCGGGCACTCGGCCATGCAGTGGAGAAGTGTGGCTCAATGGTTAGAGCGGCAGACCCTGATGCAGAGGTCTAGCCCAGGACCAGGGTTCAATTCCCCGCCTTGGCGGGTCTTGGGCTCAAAATTCCACAGACCCGATAATTCTCACCTCGGTGCCTATTCCAATGATAAATTTACATTTTACATGCCCCCGGCCTGGAGCCACGGACGCCCGGGGAGGACTACCGTGAAAACCATGGAGCCCGACCTGGGCACTCGCTTATGACGTTGGCCTGGAGACCCGGACGCCCCGGGGGATGACTGCCCGGGACGCATGGAGCCCGTCCTGGGCACTTTGACATGCCGCCGGCCTGGAGCCACGAACGCCCAGGGGAGGACTACCGTGAAAACCATGGAGCCCGACCCAGGCACTCTGCCCATACCGTTGGCCTGGAGACCCGGGGGACAACTGCCCGGGACACATGGATCCCGTCCTGGTCACTTTGACATGCCGTCGGCCTGGAGCCACGGACGCCCGGGGGAGGACTACAGTGAATACCATGGAGCCCGACCTGGGCACTCACCCATGCCGTTGGCCTGGAGACCTGGGGGACTACTGCCCAGGACGCATGGAGCCCGTCCTGGGCACTCGCCCATGCTGTTGGCCAGGAGACCTGGACGCACGGGGGGACGACTGCCCGGGATGCATGGAGCCCGTCCTGGGCACTTTGACATGCCGTCGGCCTGGAGCTACGGATGCCCGGGGGAGGACTACCATGAAAACCATGGAGCCCAACCCGGGCACTCGGCCATGCCATCGGACTGGAGCCCCGGACGCCCGGGGGAGGACTACTGTTAAAACCATGGAGCCCGTCCGGGGCAATCGGCCATGCCGTCGGCCTGGAGCCACGGACACCCAGAGTAAGAATACCAGGAAAACCATGGAGCCCGTCCCGGGCACTCAGCCATGCAGTGGAGAAGTGTGGCTCAATGGTTAGAGCGGCAGACCCTGATGTAGAGGTCTAGCCCGGGACCAGGGTTCAATTCCCCGCCTCGGCGGGTCTTGGGCTCAAAATTCCACGGACCCAATAATTCTCGCATCGGTGACTATTCCAATGATAAATTTACATTTTACATGCCGATGGCCTGGAGCCACGGACGCCCGGGGAGGACTACCGTGAAAACCATGGAGCCCGACCTGGGCACTCGCCTATGCCGTTGGCCTGGACACCCGAACGCCCCGGGGGACGACTGCCCGGGACGCATGAAGCCCGTCCCGGGCACTCGCCCATGCCGTTAGCCTGGAGCCCTGGACACCCAGGGGAGGAATACCGGGAAAACCATGGAGCCCGTACCGGGCAATCAGCCATGCCATCGGCCTGGAGCCCCGGACGCCCGGGGGACAACTGCCCGGGATGCATGGAGCCCGTCCTGGGCACTCCGCCATGCTGTCGGCCTGGAGCCCTGGACACCCAGGGGAGGACTGCCGTGAAAACCATGGAGCCCGTCCCGGGCAATGGGCCATGTCGTCGGCCTGGAGCCCTGGACACCCAGGGGAGGAATACCGGGAAAACCATGGAGCCCGTCCCGGGCACTCGCCCATGCCGTCGGCCTGGAGCCCTGGACACCCAGGGGAGGAATACCGGGAAAACCACCTTCCCTGCCCGACTTGCGCTAGATGGCGCTCCAACATAAGGAATGTTCCAACACCTTCCCTGCCCGACTTGCGCTAGATGGCGCTCCAACATAAGGAATATTCCAACACCTTTACTGCCCGACTTGCGCTAGATGGTGCTCCAGCATAAGGAATATTCCAACACCTTTCCTGCCCAACTTGCGCTAGATGGCGCTCCAACATAAGGAATATTCCAACACCTTCCCTGCCCAACTTGCGCTAGATGGCGCTCCAACATAAGGAATGTTCCAACACCTTCCCTGCCCGACTTGCGCTAGATGGCGCTCCAACATAAGGAATGTTCCAACACCTTCCCTGCCCGACTTGCGCTAGATGGCGCTCCAACATAAGGAATATTCCAACACCTTTACTGCCCGACTTGCGCTAGATGGCGCTCCAACATAAGGAATATTCCAACACCTTTCCTGCCCAACTTGCGCTAGATGGCGCTCCAACATAAGGAATATTCCAACACCTTCCCTGCCCAACTTGCGCTAGATGGCGCTCCAACATAAGGAATGTTCCAACACCTTCCCTGCCCGACTTGTGCTAGATGGCGCTCCAACATAAGGAATATTCCAACACCTTCCCTGCCCGACTTGCACTAGATGGCGCTCCAACATAAGGAATATTCCAACACCTTCCCTGCCCAACTTGCGCTAGATGGCGCTCCAACATAAGGAATGTTCCAACACCTTCCCTGCCCGACTTGCGCTAGATGGCGCTCCAACATAAGGAATATTCCAACACATTCCCTGCCCAACTTGCGCTAGATGGCGCTCCAACCTAAGGAAAGAATAGTTTTGGAATTTTCAAATTGCGTTTCGGTATTTACAGAATCGCAAAACGATTGTTTGATACATCCGGCCCATGGCAAGCATGCAAAAATTGCATTGGCCAGCATGACAAAATTTGCTTGAGGGCCATGGGCCAGATGTATCAAAAGATAGTTTTGCGATTTTTTACTGAATCGCTATTTGAGATGCACAAAACTATTCTCCACAGGTGCAGGGGAAGCCTCCCCGGGCACTCCGGACCCCGTCACGGGCACCCTGCCACGCGGCAGGACCCAGGACGGAGCCGGGGTGGGGAGGCCGCCCTCCCCGGGGCCCTCAGGGGCCCCGGACAGAGCTCCTGAAGCCAGCCAAGCCACGGGAGTCTCCCCGGGCACAACGGAACCTCGTCCCAGGCCTTCGGCAGTGCGGCAGGCCGGGGGACAGGAGGGCACTCGGCCATGCCATCGGACTGGAGCCCCAGACGCCCGGGGGAGGACTACTGTTAAAACCATGGAGCCCGTCCGGGGCAATCGGCCATGCCATCGGCCTCCAGCAATGGACACCCAGGAGAAGAATACCGGCAAAACCATGGAGCCCGTCCCGGGCACTCGGCCATGCAGTGGAGAAGTGTGGCTCAATGGTTTGAGCGGCAGACCCTGATGCAGAGGTTTAGCACGGGACCAGGGTTCAATTCCTCGCCTCGGCGGGTCTTGGGCTCAAAATTCCACGGACCCGATAATTCTTGCCTCGGTGCCTATTCCAATGATAAATTTACATTTTACATGCCGCCGGCCTGGAGCCACGGACGCCCGGGGAGGACTACCGTGAAAACCATGGAGCCCGACCTGGGCACTCGCTTATGCCGTTGGCCTGGAGACCCGGACGCACGGGGGGACGACTGCCCGGGATGCATGGAGCCCGTCCTGGGCACTTTGACATGCCGTCGGCCTGGAGCCACAGACGCCCAGGGGAGGACTACCGTGAAAACCATGGAGCCCGACCCGGGCACTCTGCCCATGCCGTTGGCCTGGAGACCCGGGGACAACTGTCCGTCGTCCTGGAGCCACGGTTGCCCGGCGGAGGACTACCGTGAAAACCATGGAGCCCAACCCGGGCACTCGGCCATGCCATCGGACTGGAGCCCCGGACGCCCGGGGGAGGACTACTGTTAAAACCATGGAGCCCGTCCGGGGCAATCAGCCATGCCGTCGGCCTGGAGCCATGGACACCCAGGGGAAGACTACCAGGAAAACCATGGAGCCCGTCCCGGTCACTCGGCCATGCAGTGGAGAAGTGTGGCTCAATGGTTAGAGCAGCAGACCCTGATGCAGAGGTCTAGCCCGGGACCAGGGTTCAATTCCCCGCCTCGGCGGGACTTGGGCTCAAAATTCCACGGAGCTGATAATTCTCGCCTCGGTGCCTATTACTATGATAGAGTCCCACTCTGCAACTCTGGGCAATAGCTTGCTTATTCTCCACAACACTAAGGATGCCTGGCCTCCAACTTTGGGGTGCCCAGGAGTGGACACCTCACAGGGAAAGCCAGGATGGGTTACACAGCGGTATTCGTACAAGCGCCTTGAGACCCTTGCGGGTGAGTAGTGCGCTATACAAGTATCAATTTACATTTTACATGCCGCCGGCCTGGAGCCACGGACGCCCGGGGAGGACTACCGTGAAAACCATGGAGCCCGACCTGGGCACTCGCTTATGCCGTTGGCCTGGAGAACCGGACGCCCCGGGGGACGACTGCCCGGGACGCATGGAGCCCGTCCTGGGCACTTTGACATGCCGTCGGCCTGGAGCCACGGACGCCCGGGGAGAGGTCTACCGTGAAAACCATGGAGCCCGACCCAGGCACTCTGCCCATGCTGTTGGCCTGGAGACCCGGACGCCCCGGGGGGGGCGACTGCCCGGGACGCATGGAGCCCGTCATGGGCACTTTGACATGCCATCGGCCTGGAGCCAAGGTCCCCCGGAGGAGGACTACCGTGAAAACCATGGAGCCCGACCCGGGCACTCTGCCCATGCCGTTTGCCTGTAGTCCAGGGGGACGTCTGCCCGGGACGAATGGAGCCCGTCCTGGGCACTCGCTTATGCCGTTGGCCTGTAGACCCAGACACCCGGGGGACGACTGCCCGGGGCGCATGGAGCCCGTCCTGGGCACTTTGACATGCCGCCGGCCTGGAGCCACGGACGCCCAGGGGAGGACTACCAAGAAAACCATGGAGCCCGACCCGGGCACTCTGCCCATGCCCTTGGCCTGGAGACCCGGGGAACAACTGCCCGGGACGCATGGAGCCCGTCCTGGGTACTCTGCCAATGCCATTGGCCTCATGGGGATGGGTACCCCGGAGGCCCGGGGGAGGTCTGCCCGGGACCCATGCAGCCCTTCCCGGGTGCTTTGCCGATGCCTTTGGCCTCCTGGAGATGGGTGCCCCGGTCACCCAGGGGAGGACTGGCCGGGACCCGTGGAGCCCGTCCTGGGCACTTTGACCTGCCGTCGGCCTGGAGAAGGGAGCGCCGGACATCCGGGGGAGGACTGCCCGGGACCCATGGAGCCCGTCCTGGGCACTCTGACCTGCCGTCGGCCTGGGGAAGGGAGCCCCGGACGCCCGGGGGAGGACTGCCCGGGACCCGTGGAGCCCGTCCTGGGCAATTTGACATGCAGTTGGCCTGGAGGAAGTAAGCCCCGGGTGGCCTAGGGAGGTGTTTCCCAGGCATAGCCTATCTGGTCCCCATGGCAGAGAGCCACCAGCCTTGGAGGGGTGTCTGGGCGTACCCTGCCCCTAGTAATCCGGAGGGAAATTACCCCCCTTTCTTGTAATCCGTGCACGCGAGGTCACAGAGGGGACCCAAGGCGTGAAAGAACCCGACCTCATGGAGCCCTAGCTGGGATCCGGGAGGCAAATGGCACCTCATCGGGACTTCCAGGGAAGCCCGGCCATCTGGTCGCCCCATTGGAAAGCATTGCGTGTGACCAGATGGCTGGGATCGAAAGTGCTTCCCACTCCGAGCCTTCGCGGTAGGGTTCCCGCCTGCCTGCCCACGCAAGGCAGGGCTCAGGGACACCGGCTGGGCCTCAGGCGCGGGGTGGACCACCAGAGCTCTCGGGCCCGGACGCCTGGGGGAGGACTGCCCGAGACCCATGGAACCCGTCCCGGATACTTTGCCATGCCGTTGGCCCGGGGAAGGGAGCCCCGGACGCCCGGGGCCCGTGGAGCCAGTCCTGGGAACTCCGGCATGCCGTTGGCCCGGGGAAGGGAGCCCCAGATGCCCGGGACCCGTGGAGCCCGTCCTGGGCACTCTGACAAGCCGTTGTCCCGGGGAAGGGAGCCCCGGACGCCGGGGACTCGTGGAGCCCGTCCTGGGCACTCTGGCATGCCGTTGGCTCGGGGAAGGGAGCCCCGGATGCCCGGGACCCGTGGAGCCCGTCCTGGGCACTCTGACAAGCCGTTGTCCCAGGGAAGGGAGCCCCGGACGCCCGGGACTCGTGGAGCCCGTCCTGGGCACTCTGGCATGCCGTTGGCCCGGGGAAGGGAGCCCCGGACATCCGGGGCCCGTGGAGCCCATCCTGGGAACTCTGACAAGCCGTTGGCCCGGGAAAGGGAGCGCCGGACACCCAGTGGAGGACTGCCCGGGACCCATGGAGCCCGTCCTGGGCAATCTGACCTGCCGTCGGCCCGGAGAAGGGAGCGACGGACACCCGGGGGGATGAATGCCCGGGACGCATGGAGCCCATCCTGGGCACTTTGACATGCCATCGGCCTTGAGACCCGGGGGACGACTGCCCGGGACGCATGGAGCCCGACCTGGGCACTCGCTCATGCCGTTGGCCTGGAGACCCGGGGGACGACTGCCCGGGACGCATGGAGCCCGACCTGGGCACTCGCTCATGCCGTTGGCCTGGAGACCCGGGGGACGACTGCCCGGGACGCATGGAGCCCGTCCTGGGCACTTTGACATGCCGTTGGCCTGGAGGAGGGAAGCCCCGGGTGGTGTTACCCAGGCATAGCCCATCTGGTCCCCCTGGCAGAGAACCACCAGCCTTGCAGGGGTGTCCGGGCATACCCTTACCCTTAGTAATCCGGAGGAAAATTACCCCCCTTTCTTGTAATCTGTGCACACGAGTTGACAGAGGGGACCCAAGGCGTAAAAGTACCCGACCTCCTGGAGCCCTCGCTGGGATCGGGGAGGCAAATGGCACCTCATAGGGACTTCCAGGGAGGTTTGGCCATCTGGTCGCCCTTTTGGATAGCATTGCGTGCGACCAGATGGCCGAGGGGAAAGATGCAACCAGGTGGCCGGGACCGAAAGGACTCCCTGCTTCCCACCCCGAGCCTTCGTGGTAGGGCTGCTGCCTGCCCACGCCGGGCAGGGCTCGGGGACCCCGGCTGGGCCTCAGGCACGGTGAGGACCACCGAAGCTCCCAGGCCCGGACGCCCGGGACGACGACTGCCCGGGATGCATGGAGCCCGTCCTGGGCACTTTGACATGCCGTCGGCCTGGAGACCCTGGGGACGACTGCCTGGGACGCATGGAGCCCGTCCTGGACATTTTGACATGCCGTCGGCCTGGAGACCCGGGGGACGACTGCCCGGGACGCATGGAGCCCGTCCTGGGCACTTTGACATGCCGTCGGCCTGGAGACCCGGGGGACGACTGCCCGGGACGCATGGAGCCCGTCCTGGGCACTTTGACATGCCATTGGCCTGGAGATCCGGGGGACGACTGCCCGGGACGCATGGAGCCCGTCCTGGGCACTTTGACATGCCGTCGGCCCGGAGAAGGGAGCGCCGGACACCCAGGGAAGGACTGCCCGGGACCCATGGAGCCCGTCCTGGGCAATCTGACCTGCCGTCGGCCCGGAGAAGGGAGCGGCGGATGCCCGGGGGACGACTGCCCGGGACGCATGGAGCCCGTCCTGGGCACTTTGACATGCCATCGGCCTGGAGACCCGGGGGAAGACTGCCCGGGATGCATGGAGCCCAACCTGGGCACTTTGACATGCCGTCGGCCTGGAGACCCGGGGGACGACTGCCCGGGACGCATGGAGCCCGACCTGGGCACTCGCCCATGCCGTTGGCCTGGAGACCCGGGGGACGACTGCCCGGGACGCATGGAGCCCGACCTGGGCACTTTGACATGCCATCGGCCTGGAGACCCGGGGGACGACTGCCCGGGACGCATGGAGCCCGTCCTGGGCACTTTGACATGCCGTTGGCCTGGAGGAAGGAAGCCCCGGGTGGTGTTACCCAGGCATCGCCCATCTGGTCCCCCATGGCAGAGAACCACCAGCCTGGGAGGGGTGTCCAATGGTACCTTGCCCCTAGAAATCCGGAGGAAAATTACCCCCCTTTCTTGTAATCTGTGCACACGAGGTGACAGAGGGGACCCAAGGCGTGAAAGTACCCGACCTCCTGGAGCCCTCGCTGGGATTGGGGAGGCAAATGGCACCTCATAGGGACTTCCAGGGAAGTTTGGCCATCTGGTTGCCCCATAGGAAAGCGTTGCGGGCGACCAGATGGCCGAGGCGAGAGGGGCGACCGGATGGCCGGGACCAAAATGATGCCAATCTGCCTGCCCCAAGCCTCCGCGGGAGGGCTCCCGCCTGCCCTTGCAGGGCTCGGGGGCTGCAGGGCTCTGGGTCTACAGGGCTCGGGGGCTGCAGGGCTCTGGGTCTGCAGGGCTCCGGGGGCTGCAGGGCTCCGGGGGCTGCAGAGCTCCAGGTGCTCTGGGGCTGCAGGGCTCCGGGGCTGCAGGCCTCCCCGGGCCCTGATGGACCCTCCGTCCCCCGCGCCCGGACCGGCTTGCAGGACGGAGGGATATTCCCGCACCACCGAGCCCTGTCGGACCGGGCTCAGACCCCGGGCCAGGTCCCGGCCCCAGTCCCGGCATTCCGAACCCTAGGCCAGGCCGGGGAGAGCCTCCCCCGGGCCCCGATGGACCCTCCATCCCGGGCGCACCGTGACCGGACCCCCGGCCGGCTTGCAGGATGGAGGGGTATTCCCGCACCACCGGGCCCTGCCGGACGGGGCTCAGGCCCCGGGCCAGGTCCCGGCCCCAGTCCCGGCTTTCATAACCCTAGGACAGGCCCGGGAGAGCCTCCCCCGGGCACCGATGGACCCTAAATCCCGGGCGCACCGTACACCCGGCCGGTTTGCAGGACGGAGGGGTATTCCCGCACCACCGGGCCCTGCCGGACGGGGCTCAGTCCCCGGGCCAGGTCCCGGCCCCAGTCCCGGCT
>NC_136073.1:131048922-131056422 GCF_964261635.1 Lissotriton helveticus | reverse complement strand
TTTACCACACATGCCCTAAGAATATCTTGTGAAAGATCACATAAGTACTAAAGGTACATATAACTTAGCTTAGAATACTCTGAGTTCTACTGAACCAGCTGTTGTAGCTCCTAGGGCCTAGCACACCCTAAACTACAACTCTAGCAAGGGATCAGTAGGCAAACATATAGTGTAGGTAAGTGCACCACTTACACCTCACTAGAAAAGCATGTCGACTCAGGGGGACTCTACTGAGACTCCCCTGGTCAGTGTTGACCCCCCACAGGTCACTTCAAGATATGCAGCTCTCAGTTTTCAGGAGATGAGACAAATCTGTGTCTCCAGGAAACTGAAGCAGGGGTCTAACCCCACCATTCCCTTTCTGATAGGTCTCTTAGAGACATATGATGCCAGAAAGCTCTCTCAGTTACATGAGAGCATGCCAGCCTTAGAGGGAACCTCTGGGGATCCAGACCTCCCCAACACTGATTCAGCAGTTGAGGAGGAGGATCAGGAGGTACTCTCTGGGGATGAGGTAGACAAGGGTCTTGAGGTAGTCAGAAGGCTAACTAGGACCAACTTAGACTTACTTGGGCTAGGATCTGGGGGCCCCCCAGTACTAACCCGAAGTGGGCCTAACCTTGGAGTTAGGAGAGATAGATCTCTTTCTAGGGACTCCAATAGGTCTCTGCACTCTAATGCCTCTTCTCAGGGGAGAAGGAATCCTCCACCGAGGAGATTTACTTCCCCTCAGAGAAAGGAGCATGAGGCTAGGATGAGACAAGCTGAACTGAGGATTGAAAGGGAAGAAATTGCCCTGGCCAAAGAGAAGCTTGCCCTGGCAAGAGAGCAGCAGATGAGTGGGCTAGCTCCCACTGGTGGCAGCAATCTCCCAAGAGATAGAGAGAAGGGTTTAGATACTAAACACCTGACTAAAATAGTGCCCCCCTTTAAGCAAGGGGATGACATCCAGAAATGGATGGCTGCTCTGGAGAGGGCCTGCACTGTGCAGAACATTCCCCAGAGTCAGTGGGCAGCTATACTGTGGCTCTCCTTTGATGGTAAAGGTAGAGATAAGCTCCTCACTACAAGAGTGGAGGATGCTAACAATTACCAGGTCCTGAAGAATACACTGGTTGATGGGTTTGGTTTAACCACTGAGCAGTACAGGTTGCTGTTCAGAGACACCCAGAAAACTCAGTCTCAGGACTGGTCTGATTTTGTGGATTGTGCCACTAAGGCTTTGGAGGGCTGGTTGCTGGGTAGCATGGTTACAGATTACACAGGATTGTATAATCTAATGATGAGAGAACAAATTTTAAACAATTGTCAGAACCAGTTGCTGCACCAGCACCTTGTTGATTCAGATCTGACCTCTCCCCAAGAATTGGGAAAGAAGGCAGACAAATGGGTCAGGACAAGGATCAAGCAGAACCAGAACCAGAACCAGGGTGGTCAGAAGAAAGCAGACCAGAAGGGTAATGTTAAGAATGAGCAAAATGACCAGAAGTCTTCACCAGGTCCCCAACAAACCAAAGAGGGTGGGGGTCAGGCTTCCCAGAAGAAGAAGACTCAAGAAGGCCAGTCAAAAAGGTGGTGCCAGTACTGCAAAAGTAAGTCTCACTGGTTTAGTGAGTGCACCAAAAGAGGAGGAGGACAAACTCCTGCCACTACAGCTCCTAAAGCAACTGCACCCCCTAGTACAGTCAGTAGTGGTAGTGTCACTCCCAAGGCATTAGTTGGGTTAACCTTGGGTACTGAGGGGTCTGACAACTTAGTTGGCACACTCACTCAGGCTGTCCTTGTCTGTACAGGGGATATGGATATGTCCCCTGAAATAAGTCCCAATACTTTGGGCAAATACAGGCAGACACCTTTGATTAATGGCAAAATGGCTCAGGCCTATAGGGACACTTGTGCCAGTGTCACCATGGTGACACCTAACTTTGTGGACCCTGGACAGATCATGCCAGGTACTGATTTCCTGGTGACCAATGCCAGCAATGTCACTACTAGTCATAGTGTGGCAATTGTGGCTTTCTCCTGGGGTGGAGTGAAGGGACAAAAGAAAGTTGTAGTCAGTTCAGACCTCCCAGTTGATTGTTTGTTGGGCAATGATTTGGAGTCATCACAATGGTCAGAAGTGGAGCAGAGGACTCACATGGAGATGTTAGGCTTGCCAGCACATGTGCTTGCTGTGACTAGGTCACAGGCCAGAAAATGCCCCACTGAACAGGTGCTGGATCCTGAAATGATGGACCAGACACCTTCCAAGAAGAAGAGCAGTAAGGGTAAGGCTTTGCCTTCCCCCTTGCCCCAGGTTGAGGATCAAGTCTCTGAGGAGGCTGATCTAGAAGAGCTGAGGGAAACTGAGCCTAAAGAGCTTGAACTTGATCAAGTTGAGTTTCTGGGCTCAGGGGGACCCTCCAGAGCAGACCTGGGGAAGGAACAGTTGAGCTGCCCTTCCCTTGAACCCCTCAGACAGCAGGCTGCTGCTGAGGCTGCAGGGAATGCCACAGGTGCCCACAGGGTATACTGGGAAGATGGACTCCTGTACTCTGAGTCAAGAGACCCCAAGCCTGGTGCAACCAGGAGGCTGGTCATCCCCTTGTCTCTGAGAGGTTTCCTTCTCACCTTGGCCCATGAGATTCCCCTTGCAGGTCATTTAGGTCAGACAAAGACTTGGGACAGGCTTGTCTCACACTTTCACTGGCCCCATATGAATGAGAATACCAAGGAGTTTTGTCGCTCATGTGTCACTTGCCAAGCCAGTGGTAAGTCAGGTGGCACAACAAAGGCCCCCCTCATACCACTACCTGTGGTGGGGGTTCCCTTTGAAAGAGTGGGGATTGACATTGTTGGTCCAATGGAACCCCAGACAGCATCAGGACACAAGTTTATACTGGTGGTGGTGGACCATGCCACCAGGTATCCTGAGGCTATTCCCCTTAGGACCACTACAGCCCCTGTAGTGGCAAGAGCCCTAGTTGGAGTGTTCTCCAGAGTGGGTTTCCCTAAGGAGGTCGTTTCTGACAGAGGTACAAACTTCATGTCAGGATATCTGACTGCCATGTGGAAAGAGTGTGGTGTGAACTACAAGTTCACCACACCCTATCATCCACAATGCAATGGGCTTGTTGAGAGATTCAACAGGACCCTGAAAGGGATGATTCATGGACTACCTGAACCTCTTAGGAGAAGATGGGATGTCCTGATCCCCTGCCTCTTGTTTGCTTACAGAGAGGTCCCACAGAAGGGGGTTGGCTACAGCCCTTTTGAGCTTCTGTATGGGCATCCTGTAAGAGGACCCCTGTGTTTGGTGAAGGAAGGATGGGAGAGACCTCTCAAAAAGCCTGCAACCAACATAGTGGACTATGTACTTGGTCTCCGCTCCAGGATGGCTGAGTATATGGAAAAGGCATCTAAAAACCTTGAGGCCAGCCAGGAACTTCAAAAAGCTTGGCATGACCAAAAGGCTGTACTGACTGTGTACCAGCCAGGACAGAAGGTGTGGGTGCTGGAGCCAGTGGCCCCAGCAGCTCTGAAAGACAAATGGTCTGGGCCCCACACCATCATTGAGCAAAAGGGAGAGGTTACCTACTTGGTGGACCTTGGAACTCCCAGGAGCCCTCTCAGAGTGCTCCATGTTAACAGGCTCAAGGCATATGTTGACAGGAAGGACATGAGATTGCTCATGGCCACAGATGAGGGACAGGAGGAAGAGAGTGACCCTCTCCCAGACCTGCTCACTCAGAATCCTGATGATGGGTCAGTTGATGGTGTTGTCTTTTGTGGCAGCCTCACTGAACATCAGCAACAGGATTGCAGGCAAGTTCTGCAATCCTTCAGACATATGTTCTCTCTGACACCCAGCCAAACTGATTGGTGTACCCATGATGTTGACACTGGAGACAGTCTGCCTGTCAAGAGTAAAATCTACAGACAGCCTGATCATGTTAGAGACTGCATCAAAACTGAAGTGCAGAAAATGTTGGAACTGGGAGTCATTGAGCCCTCAGATAGCCCTTGGGCTAGCCCAGTAGTTCTAGTGCCAAAGCCTCACACCCAGGGTGGTAAGAGAGAGATGAGGTTTTGCGTAGACTACAGAGGCCTCAATGCAGTCACTAAGACTGATGCCCACCCAATACCAAGAGCAGATGAGCTTATAGATAGATTGGCTTCTGCCAACTTCTTAAGCACATTTGATTTGACAGCTGGGTATTGGCAAATCAGGTTAGCTGAGGAAGCCAAACCCAAGACAGCATTTTCTACCCCTGGAGGGCATTATCAATTTGTGGTAATGCCCTTTGGACTGAAAAATGCACCTGCCACCTTCCAAAGGTTGGTGAATCAAGTCCTCACTGGGCTGGATGACTTCTGTGCAGCATATCTGGACGATATTGCTGTCTTTAGCTCCACCTGGGAGGATCACCTGGTCCACCTGAGGAAAGTGTTGGAGGCCCTGCAAAAGGCAGGCCTCACTATCAAGGCCACAAAGTGCCAGATAGGGCAGTCACAGGTTGTATACCTGGGCCACCTTGTAGGTGGAGGCCAGGTTCAGCCACTGGAGAGTAAGATACAGGCCATCAAGGACTGGACTCCTCCAATCACCCAGACTCAGGTTCGAGCTTTCTTGGGCCTGACTGGGTACTATAGGAAGTTTGTCAGAAATTATGGGTCCATAGTGACCCCCCTTAATGACCTGACAAGCAAGAAGATGCCAAAGAAAGTTCAGTGGACAGCAAGCTGTCAGAAAGCATTCAATGACCTAAAGCAGGCCATGTGCACAGCACCTATCCTCAAGAGTCCAGATTACTCCAAGCCATTCATTGTCCAAACAGATGCTTCTGAGTTGGGTGTGGGAGCTGTTCTGTCTCAACTGAATTTTGATGGTAATGATCAGCCTATTGCTTTCATTAGTAGAAGGTTGACACCCAGAGAGAAAAATTGGTCAGCTATTGAGAGGGAGGCCTTTGCTGTGGTCTGGGCCCTGAAGAAGCTGAGGGCCTACGTGTTTGGCACTCACTTCACCATTCAGACAGACCATAAGCCCCTCTTGTGGCTAAATCAGATGAAGGGTGAAAACCCCAAACTGCTTAGGTGGTCCATTTCCCTACAGGGGATGGATTTTACAGTGGAGCATAGACCTGGGACTGATCACAGCAATGCTGATGGGCTCTCCAGGTATTTCCACTTAGAGCAAGAAGACTCACCTGGTCAAGGTTAGCTTATTGTCCCAAAGTTTGGGGGGGGGTCATGTAGGAGAGTAGGGTCTGCAATCCTATGATCACCCAGATTTTTGCTTTTTGCTGCACTGGTTTACGACTTTCCCTGGCTGTGGGCCTGCTAATCAGACCCACAGCCTAGCTGTTCTCTCTATCCAAATTGTACTTAGGTACTGAATTGGCACTGGGCCCTCTCCAAGTCCCTGTACCCAGGGCTGAGGTGCACCCAGAAGTCTCCCAGGGGCTGAAGCATGTATTATGCCACCCCTGGATTGACTAACTAAAACTGACACAACTGGCTGCACGACAGCTGGGGCAAGGTGGTGTACTCACCCTTTGCTTTAGATATAGTATACCTATATCTAACCCTAAAAATGGACACACAGATCTCCTATCAGTCACTCCTATAGCAGGCCTTAACAATCCTGAAGGCAGAGTGCTTGGAATCGTGCGAGATGGTGCTCTAGCATGAGCTGAGCCTGTCTGCGGCTTTCGGGATCCATCCCTTAGCCGTTTCCATGATATCGCATACCATATACTCTTAAGTGCATTATAATCCTCGCGGTTATGTGCCAACTCTGGTATCGCTTTATCAAAACATGTCGAGTAAGGTGTCATACGAATTGGAATACTAACCCCTCGCCAATTCTGGCGACGGGGTTAGCATTCCACCCTTCTAGAGGGACACGACATGCCTGTAACCTATAACCCGGTTAAAAGTCAGACAGAGCCTTAGCATCCACAAAATGGATGCTGCCACCGAGACACAAGTCTGCCCTCCTGCTGCTGGGAGTCCTCCCAGAGCAGGAGATAAGGACAAAGGGTTTCCTGCCAGGGGCGGTGCCAGCACCGTCCCAGACAGGGTTTTGTGTATTGTAGGTAGGCAGGGCTTTAGAGGAAGGTGACTGCAAGTGGCACCCCGGTGCTCACTGTGCATAGGCCGGCTTGAACCAGTTCCAGGGTCACTCCAGACCCTGTGCTGGGGAAAAGCCCGCCAAGGAAGTGGGTGTAACCACCCCCCTCCTAGTCCCACCCATAGGGCAGGACTTAGTCGCGTGCCAGCCCCTTTTTACAGGATAAAGGTAGAGACTGGCCCCCTTCCAAAGCAGATCATCTTTGAATCCTGAAACTACTTTCTGCGAAAGGAACTCAAGACTTCTTCCTAAGATTTCTCCCTTGTGACTAAGGAGTAGTCACCCTGCATCCGCAGGCACCATCCAAGAACACTGCGGTCTGCTGTAAGTCCTTCCTCCGGAATCCGACTGCCCAGCTCGACGAGAACCGGCTTCCCTGGCACCTCTGACCTCTACCCACCTCTACAGCCCAGCTGAGAACCGTGGGTGCGACGAGACCTCAAGGGACCGGCCATCTGCAAGACTGCACGACTTCTTTCCAGCAAGCCCGCCGAGTGAATTCCTGGTGAGTGCTTTGGGGTCCGAGAAGCCCCCACCCTGAGCAGCTCCAGCACCGAAGAGCAGCCCCCCTGCATCTCCACGATCTGCGTGGGGCCCTTCTGCTTTTTACTGCTCACCGCGTTGTTTGGCTACTAGCCCGCTGGCTTGTGGCCTTCCTGACGACGCCCGACGACATTTCTGCTACTGGTCTGGTTGCTCCAGACTGGCCCCTTGCTCCCTTCCAGAAGAGGAGCACCCCGGACCCTCCTGGTCCACTCAAGACGCCATTTTGAGTCCACCGCGTGGGCTTGAATTAGCCAAGGCTTGTTGCCCAATCCTGGGTAACTTCGACGCCAACGACTTCATCCTTCGTGGGACAGCTCGCACCTCCATCCTGGTCGCCGACAACGCCTCCTGGTCCGAGAGACTGCAGAGCCCAGCAGCGCCCACTCACCTGACTGCGGTGACTTCGCCCGGTGCCATCCTGGTGCCCACTTAATCACTGGCTAGTGATTCAAGAACTTGGTCCCCTCTGCTTTCAGGTTTTCTTCTTCCTTGATCCAGGCTTGGATCCATCGAACTTTCCTTCACTGGTCGCCTGCCAGCAACTTCTTCCTTCCAGGCTCCTGGTTCGGCAACGAGATCCCCGACGTCTTTTCAGACCTATGCAGCTGCAGCCCCTGGGCTAGGTAACTTCGGCACTCCGGTGTCCCAGCATAGCCTCACTATCCAAGGGTCAGGATCCACTGTCATTTTCTCCCTACCAGGTCGGGTTCGCCCGTGAACACTAACTTTGTGAATTCTAGCTTCCATAGACTTTGTCCCGCATCCCGCGTGAGAGTGCACACTCTGCACCCGAGTCCCCTGGGCCTCCTATTAGTAATCTAACGATTCCCTAGTCC